>NW_016956087.1:0-246 GCF_001483705.2 Eufriesea mexicana
TCAGGTCAGGTCAGCCCGGTCAGGTCAGGTCAGGTCAGGTCAGGTCATGTCATGTCATGTCTGTTCAGGTCACGTCAGTAGAGGTCAGGTCAGGCCAGGCAAGGACAGGCCAGGTCATATATGGTCAGGTCAGGTCAGGTCAGATCATCGAAGTTATGTCAGGTCTGGTCAGGCGAGGTAAGATCAGTTCAGTTCAGTTCAGGTCAGGTCAGGTCAGTTCAGGTCACGACAGTTCAGATCAGGTCA
>NW_016956088.1:0-245 GCF_001483705.2 Eufriesea mexicana
TTTGCTCTTTTGGTAGATACCCTGGGTTCTCTGGTTTGCGTTGGTTTGAGAAGGTTTGTCGAAAGGGAATCTTGACAGAGATCGATCTATTGCTTGATCTAAAGAAGATTATGAGTCTTTAATTGCTTCCTCTTTTGCTCCTTTGGTAGGTACCCTGGGTTCTCTGGTTTGCGTTGGTTTGAGAAGGTTTGTCGAAAGGGAATCTTGACCTGGATTGATCTATTGACTGATCTAAAGAAGACTAT
>NW_016956089.1:0-1398 GCF_001483705.2 Eufriesea mexicana
TGAAATTCACCGAATAGCGGTGTACAGAACAAATGTGAAAGCTATCCTATCCTAACCGAACCATACGTAACACAAGCGGTCGTAACGCGTCCCAACCTGACCTGCCATGAACGCTGTCTCTGCCCTCACGAGAGCTAAGCAGAGAGTAGCAGAGCAGTGTATAACGCTGAAGCAGTCCGATTAGCAGTTTATAACACAAGAGTCAAGGCCATCCTAGTAAATACTAACCAAACCAAACGCGACCAAACGCAACATAACGCAACCTAAAGTGCCGAGCCCAATACTGCTGACTTCGCAGGGCCGAGATAAACATATTAGAGGACAGTGGAGCGTAGGAATTCAACGAATAGCAGTGTAATGCATAAAAGTAAAAGCCATCCTTACCAAACATATCCTAACCTGACCTAACTAATCGTTACATAACTCAACTTATCGTGCCACGACCGACAATTGATGGCCTCCCAGGGATCATATGGAGTATAGTAGAGGAACGAAGTGCGTTGAAATCCTCCGAAATGTTGTGTATAGCACAAAAGACAAAGCTATCTCGACCGTATGGAGTATAGTATAGGAACGAAGTGCGTTGAAATCCTCCGAAATGTTGTGTATAGCACAAAAGACAAAGCTATCTCGTGCTAACGAAACAAAACTTAACCAAACCGAACGCAATGTAACGCAACCTAACGTGCCGCGACCACTATTGCTGGCCCCTCCAGGTTCTAGCAGAGTAGAGAAGCGCACAGTGGAGGGCAGGAATCCACCGAATAACTGTGTATAGCATGAAACTCGAAGCTACCCTAACCAAACTTATCCTAACCTGACCTAACCAAACGTGACCTAACTCAAACTATGGATGCACCACCGCCATTGCCGACATTCCTAGAGACGAGCAAAGTATGGTAAAGCACAGTAGACCGTGGAAATCCACCGAATAGCATTGCATGACACAAAGGTCGAAGCTATCCTCTCTTTACCTAACCGAACGTAACATTAGCAGACGTAACTTAACCCAACCTGCCGTGCCGCGACCGCTACTTCTAACCTCACGGGTGTCAAGCAGAGTACAGCAGACCAATGTAGAACGCTAAAGTAGTCCGAATAGCAGCATATAGCACAAGAGACAAAGCCATCCTATCCGAACGAAACGCAACCTAACACAGGCTAACGTGCCGAGAACAATACTGCTGGCCTTCCCCGTCCAAGCAGAATATACTAGAGCACAGTAGAGCGCAGAATCCCACCCAATAGCGTTCTACAGAGGAAAAGTCAAAGCTGTCCTATCCTAGCCTTACCGGGCGTAACACAAAGAAACGTTGTCTGTCCCAGACCAACGTTCCGGGACCAATATTACTGCCTTCCCCAGAGTCGAACAGAGTACAGTAGATCGAACTAAAGATT
>NW_016956090.1:0-603 GCF_001483705.2 Eufriesea mexicana
GATACTATTGCCGTGCTGTAGCCATTACAATGCTATAGAATCTGCCTCGAAAATTCAGTTTTATTGACATTTTCGAATGACATCGTGGTGAGGTAACTTTCGTGCATAAATAAGGAGGAAAGATTCTATTGGCCAGCTATAGCCTCTGCAATTCAATGGTATCTGGCTGCTAAATTCAATACTGTAAATTCAATATTATTGACATTATCGACTAATATCGTGGTGAGGTAACTTTCGTGCATAAATAAGTAGGAAAGATCCTTTTGGCCAGGTATAGCCATTGCAATTCCATAGTATCTGGATGGAAAATTCAATTTGACTGTCATTTTCGACTAATATCGTGGTGACCTAACTTTCTTCCATATGTAGGGAGGAAAGATTCTACTGGCGAGCTATAGCCATTGCAATGCTACAAAATCTGGCTCGAAAATGTAATTTTAATAACATTTTCGACTAATATCGTCGTGAGCTGACGTCCTTACATAAATAAGGAGGAAAGATTGTATTGGCCAGCTATTGCCATTGCTATTCTATTGTATATGGATGGAAAATTCAATTTTATTGACATTTTCGACTAATATCGTGGTGCGATGTCATCCTTGC
>NW_016956091.1:0-525 GCF_001483705.2 Eufriesea mexicana
GTTTGTACTATGTACCGCAGTGTCAGTTGTAAATATCCCTGGCCATAACCCTACCGTACATTGGCTATTCTAGAATGACTGGAATTCTATTCACAATTAAACAAATTAATCCATGGGGAACATTGCAGTTCTGTTGGCAGTACTCTGCACTGCGTTGTCAATTGCAAACCTCTGGTGACACAACGTATGTGTCCCTCTTCTTTCTCTAGATGCAGTACAACATAAATCATCAGTGAACTAATTAATCCAACATATACAGTGCTGTGATGACGTATGTATTTGGTACCGTATTCCCAGTAGTAGATATCTCTAGCTGTAACCGTAACATACATTGTTTATTCTACATTTGCTGTCGAAATTAAATCTTCATTGAACAGAATATTCGTACGGATACAGTACCTTCATTATTGCTGTCCTCAGTACTGAGTCGTTAATTACTAACGTCTCGAGGGACAATGGGTCCGTCTTTTGTCATTCTAGCGTTGCTATTTAATCTAAATCATCATTGAGCAGATTAATCCATCG
>NW_016956092.1:0-242 GCF_001483705.2 Eufriesea mexicana
AAGATTCTACTGGCGAGCTATAGCCATTGCAATGCTTCAAAATCGGGCTGGAAAATGTAATTTCATTGACATTTTCGAATAATATCGTCGTGAGCTGCCGTCCGTGCGTAAATAAGGAGGAAAGATACTATTGGCCAGCTATAGCCATTGCAATTCCATAGTATCTGTATGGAAATTTCAATTTTATTGACATTTTCGACTAATATCGTCGTGAGCTGCCGTCCGTGCATAAATAAGTAGGT
>NW_016956093.1:0-5914 GCF_001483705.2 Eufriesea mexicana
CATTCGAGGACAGTACAACGCAGGAATCAATAGAAACGAGGTGTATATCAGAAAAGTCAAAGCTACACTAACCTAATCCAAGCTAAGAGAACATAAGCAAACGTTGGGTGGCACAACCAAACGTGCTGCGACTACGCTGCCCTCCCCAGAGCCAAGCAGAGCAAAACAGTTGGGAGTGGAACGCAGAAATCTATGGAATCGCGGTGCACATCAGAAAGGTCAAAGCTACCCAAGTCTAACCCAGAACAACAGAACATAATCAAACATATCCGAACTCTAATTAACGTGCCGAGACCGCTATTGCTGCCCTCACCAGAGCCAAGCAGCACATACTATAGCACAGTAGAGCGCAGAAGTCCACCGAATGGCAGTGTACAGCGCAATAGATAGAGTTACCATGACCAAGCTTTACCTGACACAAACTACGCGAACGTTACCAGACCCACTATAGCGAGCTGAGACTACTATTGCTGGTCTTGCCGGAGCCAAGCTGAAAATATTAGAGAACAGCAGAGCGCGGAAATCCACCGAATAGCGGTGTACAGCGCAAAAGTGAAAGCTATCCAGACCTAACATTGCCTAACCCATCATAACCAAACGCACCATGTCTAAACCTATCGTGCCGTGACCGCTGGCATTGCACTCCCAAGTGGCAAGCTGGACATAATAGAGCACAGTAGAGCCCATACATCCACATAATGGCAGTGTATATCACAACAGTTAAAGCTAACCTGACCAAGCTTAACCTGACCCAACCTAACCGAATGTAACGTGAATCATCATAACGAGCGGAGACAACTATTGCTGGCCTTGCGTGAGCCAAGATAGAAATATTAGAGCACTTTTGGGCGCAGGAATCCACCTAATAACAGGCTATAGTACTAAAGATATAGATATCCTCACCTAACTTAACAAAACGTAACAACCAAACGTAACCTAACTCAACCCAACGTGCCGCGCCCACTATTGGTGGCTTCCACGGAGAAAAGCGGGACACAGTAGTGGAGAGTAGACCGCCGAAATCCGTATTAATGCAGTGTATATCGGAAAAGTCAAAGCTGCCTAAGGCGAACACAAACCAAGAGAACATAACCAAGCATAGCCTGACTCAACCAAACGTGCAGAGACCGCTATTACGGCATTCCCCAGAGCCGAGTAGGACATACTGGAGCACAGTAGAACACAGAAATCCAGCGAATAGCAGTGTGCAGCACGAAGGGTAAAGCTATCCTGACAAAACTTGACCAAACCGAACCTCACCGATCATAACCTGACTAAACGTAACCTGCCGAGATAACTATTGCTGGCCTTCCCAGGGACATGCTGAAAATGTTTGAGCACCGCAGGTCGTAGATATGCACCTAATAGTCGACTACAGAGCTAAAGGAAAAGCTATCCCCTCCTAAACTTACTAATCGTAACATGACCAAGCCAAATCTAACTCAAACAAACGCACTGCGACCACCATTGCTGGCCTCCCCAGAGTGAAGCAGAACATGTTAGTAGAGTGTAGAGCGCAGGAATCCATTGAATCGCACTGAATATCTTGAAAGTCAAAGCTGCCCGAACCTAACCCAAACAGAGAGAACATAACCAAACATAGCATAACACACCGTAGCGTGCCGAGACGGCCATTGTTGCCCTCCACAGTGCCAAGCAGGGCATACTAGAGCACAGTGGAGCGCAGAAATCAACCGAATAGCAGCGTACAGCATAAAAGTTAATGCTATCCTGATCAAACGTTGCCTGACCCAACCTAACCGAAGGTAATGTGACCCAACATACCGTACCCAGGCCACTATTTCTGAGCTCCACTGAGCCAAGCGGAAGATGCTAGAGCGCATTAGAGCGCAGAAATCCGTCGCATTGGCGTGTAAAGCAGATAAGTAGAAGATGTCCTAACATAACCTGACCTAACTTATCGTAACCAAACGTAACCAGTTCCAACCTAACGTTCCTATCCAAATATTGCTGGACTTCCCATTACCATGCAGGGCATAATGGTGGAAAGTATAGCGCAGGGGTCCACAGAATAACAGTTTTATCACGGGAGTCATAGGTATCCTAACCTAACAAACAAGCGAACATAAGCTAACCCAACGTAACATAACACATCCTGACGCTACGCTGCCACCATTTCTGGAAATGTCAGAGCTAAGCAGGGAATATTAGATCACAGTAGAGCGCAGAGATGCACCGAAGAGCTGTGTACAGTGCAAAGGACATAGCCACCCGGTACTGGCCTATCCAAACGTAGCCCATCCAAATGCAGGATAACACCATCTAACCAGCCGAGGGCGCAATTTCTGGACTCCCCTGAGCCAAGGAGGGAATACTTCAGCACAGTAGAGCGCAGAAATCCAACGGACGGCAGTGTATAGCACAAAAGTATAAGCTACCATATCCTAACTTAACCAAACGTAACATAGCCAAACGCAACGTATCTCAGCCTAACGAGCCGAGAGTACTACTGCTGACCTCAACATAGCTGAGCAGAGCATATTAGAGCACAGTAGAGCGCAGAAAACACCGGTATAGCAGTGTACAGCAAAAAAGTCAATGCTACCGTTTCCAAACCTGACCAAGCGTAAGGTAACCAAACGCACACTAACATAACCTTTCATGCCGAGACCAGTATTGCTGGCATCCCCAAAGACGAGGAAAGTAAACGAAAGCAACGAAGAGCAGAGAAATCAACCGAATAGCAGTTTATAGCACAGATGTCAAAGATATCCTTTCCTAACATAGCCAAACGTGACATATCCTAGCGCAACATAAACATGTCCTAACCTAACCAATCGTAACACTGTCAAACGTATCAAAGCTCAACCAAACGTGCCGCCGCACTATTGCTGGCCTCCTCAGAGCCAGGCAGAACATATTAGAGGAGATTAGGGCGCAGAAATCCATACAATCGCAGTGTACAGCAGAAAAGTCGCAGATATCCAAACCTAACCCAGCCAAGACTATCTAACCGAACGTAACCAAACCCAATATAATGTGCCGCGACCAGTACTGCTGGACTCTACAGAGCCTAGCAGAGCATAATAGAGGAGAGTAGAGAGCAGTAATGCATGGAATCTCAGTGTATAGCAGAAAGGTCTAAACTATCCAAACCTATCCATGTCAAACGTAACCTAACCAAACGTATCCTATCCCAACCTATCGTGCCAAGACCACTATTACGGGTCTCCACAGAGTCGAGCAGTGTACAGTAGAGCAACGTATAGTGTAGAAATCCTCCGAATAGCTGTGTATAGCTCAAGAGTCAAAGCTGCACTAACCTAACCTATCTAACGGTAACATTAACAGGCGTAGCTTAACAAAACCTATCGTGCCCTGAACACTATTGCTTTCTTCCCGAGAGACGAGCAGTGTATCGTACAGCAGATTAGAGCGCAGAAGGCCACCAGATAGCAATGCATAGCACAAAAGTCAAAGATACCCTGGCCTAGCCAGGCCTAACCTATCCTAACCAAGCGTAGAGTAACTACACATAACGTGCCGCGACCACTATTGCTGGCTTCCGCAGAGCGAAGCAGAACATCCTAGAACGCGGTAAGCCGTAGAAATCCATTGAATAACAGTGTAAACTACAAAAATTGAATCTAACCATACCTAACGCAAGCAAACGTAGCGCAACCAAACGTAGCCTAACTGAACCTACCAGGCCGATACTGCAATTACTGGCCTCCCCAGGGGCGAGCAGAATACACTAGAGCACAGTGGACCGCAGCAATCCGCCGCATTGGTGTGTAAAGCAGAAAACTATGATATCCCACATTAACCTGGCCTAGCCTAACCGAACTGAACGTAACGAATCCAAATCTGGCGTGCCTACCCCGCTATTGCTGGCTTCTCCATTGCCAAGCAGGGCATATTCGAGGAGAGTAGAACGCAGAGGTCCGTATGACGGCAGTGTTTGTTACGAGAGTGAAATATATCCCAACCTATCCCAATCAAACCTAACCTAACCTGACGTAAGATAACACAGCTTAATGTGCCGCGGTCATTATTTCTGGTATTCCCAGAGCAAAGCAGGGAATATTAGGTCGCAGCAGAGGGCAGATATCCACCGAATAGCAGTATACATGGCAAAAGTCAAAGTTATGCTCACTTAACCTGTCACAACGTAACATAAGCAGACATAACGTACCCTATACTGACATTCAACGGCCACTATTGGCCGCCAGAGCAAAGCGGAGTAGAGCAAAGCAATGTAGAACGCTGAAATCGTCCGAACGGCACTCTCCAGCATAGAAGTCAGAGTTGTCTTGGCCAAATTTGACCAAACATGACTTAACAAATCGTAGCAAAGCTCAACCTAACGTGCCGTGAGCATTATTCCTGGCGTCCACGGAGACAAGGAGAACATATTAGAGGAGAGTAGGGCACAGACATCCATAGGGTCGCAGTGTACAGCAGAAAAGTCATAAATATCCAGACCTATGCCAAACTAACATAACCTAACCTATCGCAGCCAAACTCAACGAAACGTGCCGCGACCGCTATTGGTGGCCTTCCCAGGGACTAAAAGATTAGGGTAGAGCACAGTGGAAAGCACGAACGCACCGAATAACTGTGTATAGCACAAAAGTCAACATCATCCTATCGTAGCCTAGCCAAGTGTAAACTAACCAAACGTAACATATCTTAGCTTAACGGGCAGAGGCCACTGTTGTTGGCCTGCCAATAGACAAGCAGAATATACTAGAGCACAATACAGCGCAGAATCCCACCAAATATTATTGTATATCCCAAATGTCAAGGCCATACTGACAAAACGTATCCTGCCCAATCCAAACCGTACGTAACATAGCACAACAAACGTGCCTCGCGCACTATTGCTGGCCTCCCCAGGGACAAGCAAAACGTACTAGAGCACAGTAGAGCGCAGAAGTCCGTCAAAGAGCAGTGCACAGTACAGAAGTCGGATCTATCTCATCCTAACCTAACCAAAAGTATAATAACAGAACGTAACCTAATTCCACCTAACGTGTGGAGACCACTATTGCCGGCGACCGCGGAGCCAAGCACTATATGCTAGAGCTCAGTAAAGCGTAGAAATCGACCGCATTGCAGTGCATAGCGCAAAAGTCTAACCGTCCTGACGAAACCTAGCCTAACCTAACCTAGCCAAACGTGACATAACTCAACCAAATGTACCGCGACCACCACTCCTGCCGTCCCCAGAGACAATCAGGATATGATGGAGCAATGTAGAGCACACTTGCCCACTCGAGGTCTGTGTTGAGCACATATACCAATGCTAACCTAACCTAACCCAACCTATCCCATCATAACCAAACGAAACGTAAATCAACCTTACGTGCCGAGATCACAATTGCTGCCCTCCCCAGAGCAAAGACGAATACACCAGAGCACACTACAGAGCAGGAAGCACCCATGCAGCTACGTGTAGCACAAAAGTCAAATATATCAAAACCAAACATGCCCTAACCTAGCCTAAACAAATTCAGGGTAACTAACACTAACTAGCCGAGACCTCTATTGCTGGCCACCCCATAGCCAAGCAGAACATACAGGAGCAGAGTACAGCGCAGGAATCCACCGAATTGCAGTGCATCGCAAAAAAGTGAAGGCTATTCTAACTAAACTTGGCTTACCGTATCCCAACCGAACGACTACTGCTCGCATCCCGAGAGTCGAGCAGAGTATAGTAGAGCAACCTAGAGCGCAGAAATTAAACGTATAGCTGTGTAACGCACAAAAGACAAAGCTATCCATACCCAACCAATACTTACATAAACTAACCAAACGTAGCCTAACTGAAGCTAACGTGCAGAGACCACAACTGTCGTTAACCCGAGGGTCCGGCAGATAAGGGTATAGCACATTCGTGGGCAGGAATCCACCGAATAACAGTGTATAGGAAGAAAGTCATAGCTACCGT
>NW_016956094.1:0-281 GCF_001483705.2 Eufriesea mexicana
CCATCGATCCACACATTTATTCATCCATACATCCATCCATCCATACATTCATACATCCATACGCCCATAGATCCATACGTCCGTACATCCAAACATATAGACATCCATACATACTTACATCCGTACATCCATGCATACCCCCATACACTTATCCATACATACATCAATAGATACATCTGGAAATGCATCCATACACATATCCATGCATACACGCATATATACGTCCAACCATCCACCCATTTATAAATCCATCCAACCATACATCCATCCATCCATACATA
>NW_016956095.1:0-920 GCF_001483705.2 Eufriesea mexicana
TTGAGTTAGGTTTCGTTTGGTTAGTTTAGGTTGATTTAATTTCGGTCAGGTTAACTTTGGCTTCCGTGCCATACACTGTCATTCGTAGTATTTCTGCAATTTAATGTGCTCTACTATATTATGCTTAGCCCTGGGAACGCCATCAATATTGGACTCGTCACGTTGGGTTAAGTTAAGTTACGTTTGATTAGTATGGGTTGAGCTGGTTTCGGTAAGGATATCTTTGACTTTCGAGATATACACTGTTTTTCGGTAGATTTCTGCGCCCGACTGCACTCTACTACATTCTGCGTGGCGTTCCGGAGGCCAGCAATAGTGGCCGCGGCACGTTACGTTGGGGTAAGCTACGGTTGGTAAGGTTATGTTAGATTTGGTTAAGTATGGATAGATATCCCTTCTTTGTTGTCCACTGCGATTCTACGGACTTCTGCCCCAATATCCTCTAGTAAGTCCTGCACGACTCCGGGGATGTCAGCAATAGTTGTCGCTGTACGTTAGGCTGAGTTATATTACGTCTGGTAATGTTAAGGTTGAATATATTAGGGGAGGCTACTTCGACTTTTGTGCTCTACACTGCTATTCGGTGGATGCCAGCTCTCTAATGTAGCCAAATATGCTCTGTTCCACTCTTCGAGTTCCGTCAATACCGGCCGCCGCACGTTATGTTAAGTTATGCTACGTATGTTTAGGTATCTTTATGCCAGGTTAGTTTAAGCTATCCCCGAATTTTGAGCTATACACTGCTGTTCGTTGGATTTCTGCTCTCGACCTTACTCTACTGTACTCTGCTCGAATATGGGGTAGCGAGCAATAGTGGCCGCGGCAAGTTATGTTGAGTTAGGTCACAATTGGTTGGGTTTGGTTATTCCAGGTTTGGACAGTGTGTCCTCGACTTTTGTGTTAAACGCTGCTATTCAGGG
>NW_016956096.1:0-588 GCF_001483705.2 Eufriesea mexicana
GAACTAGCTTCCTGGCATAAGTATGGAGGAAAGATTCTTTTGGCGAGCTATAGCCATTGCAATGCTGTAGAATCTGCCAGGAAATTTCAATTTTATTGACATTTTCGTCTAATATCGTGGTGAGTTATCTTTCTTGCATAAATAAGGAGCAGAGATTCTATTGGCGTGCTATTGCCGTTGCAATGCTATAGAATCTGGATGGGAAACTCAATTTCATTGACATTGTCGACTAATATCGTGGTGAGCTGGCTTTCTTGCATAAACAAGGAGGAAAGAATCTTTTGGCGTGCTATAGGCATTGCAATGCTATTGAATCTTCCTGGAAAATTCAATTTTGTTGACATATTCGTCTAATATCGCGGAGAGATAGCTTTCTTGCATAAACATGGAGGACAGATTCTATTGGCGAGCTATAGCCACTGCAATGCTATAGAAACTGGATGGAAAATTCAATTTTATTGACATTTTCTGCTAATATCGCGGTGAGCTAACTTTCTTGCATAAACGAGGAGGAAAGATTATATCGGCAAGTTATAACCATTGCAATGCTATAGAATCTGGCTGGAAAGTGCAATTTTATTGTCATTT
>NW_016956097.1:0-547 GCF_001483705.2 Eufriesea mexicana
ATCCAACGGCTACGCTGCTCTGCTGGTGGGTGTACTAAGTACAGTACGGTCAATTGTAAATGTTACTGGCCATAACAGTACCATACACTGATTTCTCCAGAGTTTCTTTGAAATTTACGGCGTCAGAGTATTGTAGCCGTCGAAACACTTTGTTCACTGATGATGAGAGTTCCATAGCAATTTTTAAAAAAATCAATGTACGTTGTGGTTATGGCTAGATATATTTATAATTGAAAATACGGTACGTACACATCCACCACCATATCAGTGTAGCCGTTGGAATAGTCTGTTCAATGACGACCTATGTACTGCAGGAATTCCAGAAAGAAAAAATGCAGATACGCTATCCCTCGGAATATAGACAATTGACAACACAGCACTGAGCACAGCCATCACCACATTGCTGCAGACGTCTAATCATTTGTTCACTGATGATGTAACTTTAGAATCAAATATAGGGTGACCTGTGCATAGTACGACAACAGCTAGGGACAATTAGGTGTGGCAGTACGGTGTTTAGTACATCCAAAGACATAGCACAGTAGCC
>NW_016956098.1:0-508 GCF_001483705.2 Eufriesea mexicana
TACTTGCCATTGTTTGAAGGCGTTATGCGACCTATTCACCAAGCTAAAACAGATTATATACTTCGAATATACCTATTCGATGGCAAGTAGAAGTATGTACTTGCCATTGGATTGAAGGCGATAGGCGATCTATTTACCAAGCTATAACAGATTATTGATTTTGAATAGACCTATTCTCTGGCATGAAGATGGCTGTACCTGCCATTAGATTGCAGGCGACATGCGATCTATTCACCAAGCTATAAAAGGTTATAGATTTTGAAAAGGCCTGTTCTCTGGCAAGTAGGTGGATGTACTTGCCATTGGATTGAAGGCGTTAGGCGATCTATTCACCAAGCTATAACAGATTATTGATTTTGGGTAGACCTATCCTGTGGCAAGAAGATGGCTGTACTTGCCATTGGATTGGAGGCGATAGGAGATTTATTCACCAAGCTATAAAAGGTTATATATTTTAAATAGACCAATTCTCTGGCAAGCAGATGGCTGTACTTGCCATTGGATTCAA
>NW_016956099.1:0-234 GCF_001483705.2 Eufriesea mexicana
GCCGCATGTCATGTTCAGCTAGACTACGTTTGATTATGTTATGTTAATATCCGTTTGGTTAGGGTGGCTCCGACATTCGTGCTGCTGTACTGTATTCTGCTTAGCTTTGGGGATTCCGGCAGCTGCGTTCGCGGCGCACCCTTTTGTGTTACGCTACCTTTCATTAGATATGGTTAGGTCAGGTTATGTTAGGGTATCTACGTCTTTTGTGCTATTCACTGCATTGCGACGTTT
>NW_016956100.1:0-259 GCF_001483705.2 Eufriesea mexicana
CTATAACCTGTTATAGCATGGCGAATAGATCGCCGAACGCCTTCAATCCAATGACAAGTACAGTTACCTACTTTCCAGAGAATAGGCCTATACAAAATCTATAACCTGTTATAACTTGGTGAATAGGTCGCCTAACGCATTCAGTCCAATGGCAAGTATGGCCATCTACATGCCAGAGAGTAGGTCTATTCAAAATCTATAATCTGTTATAGCTCGGCGTATCGATCGCCTAACGCCTTCAATCCAATGGCAAGTACAG
>NW_016956100.1:325-534 GCF_001483705.2 Eufriesea mexicana
CAATGGCAAGTACAGCCACCTAGTTGCCAGAGAATAGGTCTATTCAGAGCCTATAACCTGCTATAGCTTGGTGAACAGAACGTCCAACGCCTTCAATCCAATGGGAAGTACAGCCATCTACTTGCCAGCGAATAGGTCTATTCAAAATGTATAATCTGTTATAGCTAGGCGTATAGATCGCCCAACGCCTTCAATCCAATGGCAAGTAC
>NW_016956101.1:0-273 GCF_001483705.2 Eufriesea mexicana
TCTTGCGAGTAGATGGATGTACTTGCCATTGGATTGAAGGCGTTAGGCGATCTATTCACCAAGATATAACTGGTTTTAAATTTTAAATAGAAATATTCTCTGGCAAGTAGATGGCTGTACTTGCCATTGGATTGAAGGCGTTAGGAGATCTATTCACCATGCTATATCAGGTTATTGACTTTGAATAGACCTATTCACTGGCAAGTAGACGGCTGTACTTGCCATTGGATTGAAGGCGCTAGGCGATCTATTCGCCAAGCTATAACAGGTTAT
>NW_016956102.1:0-283 GCF_001483705.2 Eufriesea mexicana
TACTCTGCTGTAACATATTCTGCTTGGCTCCGCGGGGGACATGAATATTGGTCTCGGCACTTCAGGATGTGTTAGGTTGCGTTTGGTTGGGTTAGGTTTGTTTTGGTCCGGTTTGGGCAGCTTTGACTTTTCTGCTGCACCATGCAATTCTGAGGTTTTCGGCACTATCCTCTCCAGTAATATGTTCCGGTTGGCTCTGATCAGTCCAGCAACAGCGGTCTCGGCTCGTTAGGTTGGGTTACGTTATGTTCAGATATGCTATGATCGTTTGGGTTTCGCTTGA
>NW_016956103.1:0-1379 GCF_001483705.2 Eufriesea mexicana
ATTATATTTGTCTTTTGTGCTATACGCTGCTATCCGGTGGCCCTCGGTGCTCTACTATGCTCTCTCGGTAATAGCTCTCGAAATAGCTGTCTCGGTACGTTAGGTTATGTTAGATTGCGTTTCGTTACACTATGTTCGGTTAGGGTAGGATAGGATAGCATTGATTTTTGTGCTATACACTGCTATTCGGCGGATTTCTACGTCCTACGTTACTGTACTACAATCTGCTCGACTCTGGGAAGCCAGTAATAGATGTCCCGGACCGTTACGTTCAGTTAGGTTGCGATTGGTTACGTCATATTAGCTTGGGTTAGGTTTGGATAGATTCGAATTTCGTGGTATACGCTGCCTTTCGGTGGACTTCAAAGCTCTCCTGTCCTCGAATATGCTCTGCTTGGCTCTGGGACAGTCAGTAATAGTGGTCTCTGCACGACAGGTTGAGATAGGGTACGTTTGACTAGGCTACGCAAGCTCCGGTTAGGTTTCGATAACTTCGACTTTTCTGCTATACACTGCGACTCTACCTAGTTCTACGCTCTACGCTTCTCTATTATGCTCTACTTGGCACTGCTGAGGTCAGCAATACTGGTCACGTCACGTTGGGGAGTGTTAGGTTACGTTTGGTAACAGTAAGTTTGGTTTGGTTAGGATATGATAGCTTTGACTTTTGTGCTGTACACTGCTATTGTGTGAATTTCTGCGTTGCGGTGTGTTGTAGTACCTGACTCTGGAAAGGTAAGCAATTGTGGTCGTGGCACGTATGGTTTAGTTAGGATACGTTTGGTTAGGTTAAGTTGGATCTAGT
This sequence comes from Eufriesea mexicana, assembly GCF_001483705.2. Classification (NCBI taxonomy): domain Eukaryota; kingdom Metazoa; phylum Arthropoda; class Insecta; order Hymenoptera; family Apidae; genus Eufriesea; species Eufriesea mexicana. The sequence continues at coordinate 806 of NW_016956103.1, forward strand.
TTGGTTAGGATGACTTCGACTTTTGTGCTATACACTGATATTCGGTGCATTTCTGCCCTCTACATTGATCTACTATACTCTGCTCGACTACGTATAGTCCAGTAATATTGTTCTCGGCACGTGTGGTTTAGTTAGGCTACGTTCGAATAGGCTATGTTATCTCGGGTTAGGTTTGGATTGCTTTGACTTTCGTGGTATAGACTGTTTCTTGGCGGCTTTCTGCTCTCTATTGCGCTGTAGCATGTTTTGTTTGCATCTGCGGTGGCTAGAAATAGTGGCCTCGACACGTTAGATTAAGTCAGGTTGTGTTCGGTTATGTTACGTGTGGTTAGGTTGGGACAGGGTAGCTTTAACTTTTTTGCTATACTCTGCAATTGTGTGGATTTCTGTGCTTTACTTTGCCCTAGTCTACTCTGCTCGACCCTCGGGAGAGCAGTAGTCGTGGTCGGCGCACGTTAAGTTGAGTTATATTGCGTTTGGATACGTTAGGTTGCCTGGTTGGATAGGTTGTTTTGGTTGGTTAGGTGGGCTATGTTAGGTTCCCATATTCTATGGAATTCTGCACGCTCCTCTG
>NW_016956104.1:0-565 GCF_001483705.2 Eufriesea mexicana
TTAGGCTTGGATGGCATTGACTTTTACCCTATACACTGCGACTCTGTCGATTTCTGCTCTCTACAGTCAACTGATGTGCTCTGCTTGGCTCTGGGGCGGCCTGCAATAGCGGTCGTGGCACGAAAGGCTGGGGTAGGTTACGCTTGGCTAGGACAGTTGAGGCTACGCTTGGTTTGGACGGCATCGATTTTTGTGATATACCCTGCTATTTGGTGGACCTCTACGGTATACTGTGCTCTAGTATGCTCTGCTTCGCTCTGGGGAAGCCTCTAATATTGGTCTCGGGACGATAGGTTGAGATAGGATATGCTTGGTTAGGGTATGCTGGGCTAAGTTTGGTCAGGATCGCTTAGTCTTTCGTGCTATACACTCTTATTCGGCGGATTATTGCCCTCCACTGTGCTCAACTCTAATCAGCTTGGACCTGTGGAAGCCAGCAATAGTCGTCGCGACACGTTATGCTGAGTATGCTGCGTCAGGATTTGTTAATTTGAGTCAGGAATGCGTACCTTTCACTTTTCTGCTGTACCCTGCGTTTCTATGTATTTATGCGTTCTACTCTCCT
>NW_016956105.1:0-1307 GCF_001483705.2 Eufriesea mexicana
GACGGATTATACATTTTGAATAGATCTATTCTCTGGCAAGTAGATGGCTGTACTTGCCATTGGGTGGAAGGCGTCAGTTGATCTATTCACCAAGCTATAACAGGTAATAGATTTTGAATAGACCAATTCCCTGGCATGAAGATGGCTGTACTTGCCATTGGTTGAAGACAATTCTCCAATCTATAACAGTTTATAGATCTTGAATAGGCCTATTCTCTGGCAATTAGATTGCTGTGCTTGCCATTGGATTGCAGGCGATAAGCTATCTAATCACCAAGCTATGGCATCTTATAGGTTTTGAATAGACTTTTTCTCTGGCAAGTAGATGGCTGTTCTTGCCATTGGTTGAAGACGTTAGGCGACCTATTCTCCAAGCTATAACAGATTATAGACCTTGAATAGGCCTATTCTCTGGCAAGTAGATGGCCGCACTTGCCATTGGATTGCAGGCGTTAGGCGATCTGTTCAGCAAGATATAACAGGTTATAGATTTTGAATAGCCCTATACTATGGCAAGTAAGTGGCTGTACTTGCCATTGGATTGAAGGCGTTAAGCGATCTATTCTCCACGCTATAACATGCTATAGATTTTGAATAGACCTATTCCCAGGCAAGTAGATGGCATTACTTGAGATTGGATTGAAGGCGTTAGGCCATCTGTTCACCAAGCTATAATGGATTATAGATTTTGATTTGATGTATTCTCTGGCATGAAGATGACTGCTCTTGCCATTGGATTGAAGGCGTTAGGCCATCTATTCACCAAGCTATAGCATGTTATAGATTTTGAATAGACCGATTCTCTGGCAAGTAGATGGCTATACTTGCCATTGGATTGAACGCGTTAGGCGATCTATTCACCAAGCTATAACAGGTTATGGATTTTGAATGGACGTATTCTCTGGCAAGTAGGTGGCCGTACTTGCCATTGGATTGAAGGCGTTAGGCGATCTAATCACCAAGATATGACAGCTTATAGATTTTGAATAGACCTATTTTCTGGCAAGTAGATGGCTGTACTTGCCATTGGATTGAAGGCGTTAGGCGATCTAATCACCAAGATATGACAGCTTATAGATTTTGAATAGACCTATTTTCTGGCAAGTAGATGGCTGTACTTGCCATTGGATTGAAGGCGTTAGGCGATCTATTCTCCAAGCTATAACAGGTTATAGATTTTGAATAGGCCTATTCTCTTGCAAGTAGATGGCTGTACTTGTCATTGGATTGAAGGTGTGAGGCGCTCTATTCACCAAGCTACAGCAGATTATAGATTTTGAATAGACCTATTTTCTGGCAAGTAGATG
>NW_016956106.1:0-985 GCF_001483705.2 Eufriesea mexicana
ACGTCAGGTTGTGTTACATTACGTCTGCTTGTGCTACGTGTGGTTAGGTCAGGATAGGATAGAACTGACTTTTGTGCTGTCCGGTGGAGTTCCGCGGTCTACTGATCTCTGATATGCTCTGTTTGGCTCTGGGGATGCCAGCAATACTAATCCCGGCACCTTGTGTTGTGTTATGCTACGTTCGGTTAGGTTAGGTTAGGACAGTTTGGGTCTGGATATCTTCCACTTCTGTGCCACACATTGCATTGCAGGGAATTGCTGTTCTCTACTGTGCTGCAGTGTAATCTGCTTGGCTCTGGGGAGGCAAGCAGTAGTGGTCTCGGCACGTTAGGTTCAGCTAATCTACGTTCGGTTATGTTACGTTTCGTTGTGTTAGGACATGTTAGCTTCGACCACTGTGCTACGCACTGCGGTTCTGTGGATAGCTGCGCTCTACTCTGCTCTGGTATGTTCGTATCGGCTCTGGGGATGTCAGCAAGAGTGGTGTAGGCACGTCAGGCTTAAATATGTCCGTTTGGTTACGCTACGTTTGGTCAGGTTAGGATATGATAACATTGACTTTTGCGTTATGCAGAGCATATTCGGCGGCTTTCTGCCGTCTCCATTGCTCTACTATACTCTGCTCGACTCTGGGGAGAATTGCAGTGCCGGTCGTGGCAAGATTGGTTGAGTTACGTTACGTTTGGTCAGGGTGGCTTTGACTTTTGCGTCATGCACAGCCATTCGGTGGAATTCTACGCTCTACTGCGATCTAATATTCCCTGCTTTGATCTGGGAATGCTAGAAATAGCAGCCGCTGCGCGTTAGGTTGAGTTAGGATTCGTTTCGCTTGGTTAGGATGGCTTTGACTTTTGTGTTATGCAATGGTACTTGGTGGATCTCTGAGCTCTACTGTGCTCCAATGCGCCCGGCTTGGATCTGGGGATGCCAAAAACAATGGCATGGTCGCGTTACGATTAGTTATTCTACGTTTGGTTACACTAGG
>NW_016956107.1:0-6632 GCF_001483705.2 Eufriesea mexicana
TCACCTTTTGTGCTATAAAGTGCTATTCGGTGGATCTCTAGGCTCCACATTGATCTAATATGCGCTGCTTGGTACTGAGGAGGCCAGCAATAGTGGCCTCAGCGCGTTAGGTTTGGTCATGTTCCGTTTCGCTTGGACAGGATGGGCTATGATTTGCTAGGGTAGCTTCGCCTTTTGTGCTATACACGGACATTGGGCCGTATTCTGCACTCTACTGAGCTCAAGTATGTTCAGCATGGCTCTGGGAAAGACGGCAATAGTGGTATCGGCATGTTATGTTGAGTTATGCTACGTTCAGTTAGGCTGGATATGGTAATATTAGGTTAGGGTATCTTCGACTTTTGTGCTTCACACTGCAGTGCGCCGGATTTCTGCGCTCTACAGTGCTCTTGAATATTCTGGTTAGCCCTGCGGTGGTCAGCAATAGAGGCCATGGCACGTTAGGTTGTGCTATGTTACGATTCGTCTTGGTTAGGTTAAGTACGGTTTGGTCAGGTTGTCCTTTACTTTTGTGCTGAACACTGCTCTTCGGTGGATTTCCGCCCTACATTGCTCTACCATACACTGCTCGACCCTGGGTTTGCCAGTAATAGTCGTCCGGTCATATTCAGGTTCAGTTAGGCTGCGTCTGGTTAGCTGATGCGTGTTTGTGTTAGGTCAGGATAGCTTCGACTTTCGTGGTATACACTGTTATTCTGTAGACTTATGCGCTCGGCTGCGATCTACTGTATTCTGCTTGGCCCTGGGGCGTCCAGCAATAGTGGTCACGGCTCCATATGTTGAGATAGGCTAGGATATGTTAGGTTCGGTAGGGTCAGGTTAGGTTGCGATATCATTGACTTTTGTGCTTTACACAGCAATGCGGCGGATTTCTGCGCTCTACTGTGCTATAGTATATTCTGGTTGGCTGTGTGGGAGTCAGCAATTGTGGTCTTGGCAGGTCAGGTTGGGTTACGTTACGTTTGCTAATGTCATGTTTGGCTTGGTTAGGCTCGGTTAACTTTGACTTTTGCGCTATAAGTTGCTATTCGGTGGACATATGTGCTCTACTGTGATCCAATATGCTCTGCTGTGCTCTGGGGAGGCCAGCTATAGTGGTCGTGGCATGAGAGCTTGAGTTAGGTTACGTTTGGCCAGGTTAGGGTAGGTTAGGTTAGGGCAGGATTGCTTCGAATATTCTGCTATACACAGCTATTCGGTGGACTCCTGCGCTCTACTGTGCTCTAATACGCTCTGCCTCGCTCGGGGGAAGCTTGAAATGTGGGTCCCGGCACGTTAGCTTGATTTAAGCTACGTTTGTATTGGCTATATTCGTTTTGGTTATTTCTGCGTAGCATTGCCTTTCGTGGTATACAAGGCTTTTCAGCGGATTTATGCGCACTACTGTGCTCAGGGATATTCAGCTTGGCTCTGAGAGGGCCTGCAATAGTGGTATCGGCACGCTGCGTTCAGATAGGCTACGTTCTGTTAGGTTAGTTTAAGCCAGGCAATGTTAGAATATCTTTGACTTTCGTGCTTTACGCAACAATGCGGCCGTTCTCTGTGCTATAATGTGCTGTAGTATATTCTGCTTGGCTCTGGGGATGCAAGCAACAGTGGCATCGGCGAGTTAGTTTGAGATAAGCAACGTTCGGTTATGTTACGTTTGCCTACGTTGGGATGGGGTATCTTCGCCTTTTGTACTATGCACTGCGTTTCTATGGACACCTACGCTCTACTGTCCTCTAATATGTTCTGATTGGCTCTCAGGTGGGCAGCAACTGTGTCTCGGTGCGTTAGGAATGGTTGCGTTTCGCCCGCTCAAGTTATGTTTGGTTCGGTTGGGATAGGATTGCTTTGATTTTTGAGCTATACAGTGCTATTCGGTTGATACCTGTGCACTGTATTGCTCTACTGGCATACGCTTGTCTCTTGGGGCAGCAATGGTTGTCGTGGCGTGTTTGGTTCAGTTAGGTTGCGTTTGGCATGGTAAGGTTAGGCTATGTTTGGTCAGGTTTCTTTGACCTTTGTGCTATACACTGCTATTCGGAGGCTTTCTGGGCTGTTCTGTGACCCAGTATATTCCGGTTGTCTCTGTGGAGGTTAATCGCCGTGGTCGCGGCACGTTTGGTTGGGTTATGTTACTTTTGGTCAGGTACTGTTAGGTTATGTTTTGCTAAGTTAATTTAGCTCTGACAGTTGTGCTCAGCCCTAATCTTCTGTAGACTTCTTTGCTCCGCTGCGGTCTATCAAATTCACCTTTTCTCCGGTGACGGAAGCAGAAGTGGTCGCGGCACATTTAGTTGTGTTATGTTACGTTTGCTCAGGCAGGTTATGTTAGGTTTGCTCAGGTTGTCTCTGACTTTTGCACTTTATACTGAAATGCGGTCGTTCTCCACACTATACTGAGCTCTAGTATATTGTGCTTGTCTCTGCGGCGGCCGGTAATTGTGGTGCCGGCACGTTATGTTGGGCCAGGATACGTTTGGTTGGGATAGGCTAGTCCGGGTTTGGTTAGGATAGCATTGACTATTCTGCTGTACGATGCCATTCTATGGACTTCCGCGCTCTACGCTCCTCTAATACATTTTGCTTTGCTCTGTGGAGGTCAGCAACACTGATCACGGCACCTTACGTTTTGGTATGGTACGTTCATTTAGGGTAGTGTGGGACAGGTTGGGCTAGCGTTTCTTCCGCTTTTGTGCTGTACACGGCATAGCTGCACTACGCTCTACTATTACTGCGCTCTACTGTGCCATAGTATGTCCAGCTTGGCAGTGTGGAAGCCAGCAGTAGCGCTATCAGCACTTTAGGCTGAGCTAGGTTGCATTTGGCTATGCCAGATTTGATTATGTTAGGACAGGATACGTTGGCCTTTTGTGCTATAAACTGCTATTCGGTGTATTTCTGCGCTCTACTGAGCTATACTACACTCTGCTTGGCCACGGGTTGTCCAGCAATAGTGGTCGAGGCACGTAATGTTGAGTTATGCTTCGTTTGGTTGGGTCACGCTTGCACTCCTTGGGACACGGTAGCCCTGACTTTTGTGCTGTACACTGTTATTCGGCGGATTTCTGCGATCTACAGTGATCTAATATACACTGCTTCGATCTGGGAATTCCAGAAATGGTGGACGCGGCGCGCTAGGTTGTGTTAGGTTACGTTTGGTTGTGTTACGTTTGTGTGGGATAGGTCAGAATATCTTTGATTTCCTTGCTATACGTTGCCATTCCATGGACCTGTGTGCTCCACTGTCCACTGCTACACTCTGCTCGACTCTGGGGAGGCCAGCAGTTATGGTCATGTTACAGTAAATTTTATTAGCTTACTTTCTGTTGCGTTACGTTTGTTCACGTTAGGATAGGATAGCTTTGACTTTTGTGCTATACATAGCTGTACAGATGGTTTCTGCGATCTACTGTGCTCTCATGTGCTCTGCATGGTTGTGAGGATGCCAGCAATTGTGGCCACTGCACATTAGTTCCAGTTAGGTTACGTTTGGTTTGGTTAGGGTTGAGAACTTGTGGTTAGGATGGCTTTGACCTATGTGCTTTGCGCTGCTGCTCGGTGGATTTCTGCGCTGAACTGCGCTCTAGTAAATTCTGGTTCGCTATGCGGAGGCCAGCAGTAGTGCTCTCGGCTCGATAGGCTGAGATATTTTGCGTCTGGTTATGCTACGCTTGGTTATGTTAGGATGAGGTAGCTTACACACTTGTGCTGTACACTGCCCTTCGGAGCATTTCTGCGCAGTACACTGTTCTACTATATTCGATTCGACTCCTGGGAGGCCAGCAATAATGCTCGCGTCACGTTAAGTTGTGTTATGCTACGTTTGGTTATGTTACTTCAGGCTGGGTTAGGACAGGGTATCTTTGCCTTGTGTGCTACACATTCGTATTGGGTGGATTTCGGCACTCTACTGTCCTCTACTATACTATCCTCGGCTCTCGCGAGGCCCGCAATGTTGGTCGCTGCACGTCAGGTTGGGTTCGGCTACGTTCGGGTAGGTTCGGCTAGGATGCATTAGGTTAGGATAGCTTCGACTTTTGTCCTACACAATGCAATTCTGTGGGCTTCTGCGTTCTTCAGTTCGCCTTCACACACTGCTTGCCTCTGTGGGAGCCAGGAATAATGCTTTCGGCAGGTTAGGCTGTGCTTCGTAACGGTTGGATAGTTTAGGTTTGGGACGGTTTGTTTGGACTGGCTTTGACTTTTGTGCTACCCGCTGCATTTCTGTCGACTTCAGCGTCCTACGTTGCTCTGATATTCGCTGCTTGGCCCTCGTGAGGCCAGCAAATGTGGTCGTGGCGCCCCACGTTGTGTCACGTTACGCCTTGTTATGTCACGCTAGGTCAGGTTATTGGAGGATACATTCCATTTTTGCGTTATATATTGCTATTTCGTGGATACGATCGCTCTACGGCGCGCTAATATGCTGTGCATGGCGCTGGTGACGTCGGCAATAGTAGTCTCGGTACGATAGGTTTTGCTTGTTTACGTTTGGTTGTGCTACGATTGGTTAGGCTGGGATAGGGTACCATTGTCTTCAGCGCCGCATACTACTTTCGGTGGATTTCTCCACCCTACAGTCTACTAATATGCCCTGCTTGGCTTTGCGGAGAACCGAAATGGTGGTTTCGGCACGTTACAATTAGATAGGTTACGTTCGGCTATGTTACGATTGGCTTAGTTATGATATGGTAGCTTCAACCCTTGTGCCATGCACTGCTATTCGTTGGATTTCTGCGCTCTACTGTGCCCTAAGGCGTTCTGCCTGTCTCCGTGGTGGCCGGAAATAATGTGTGGGTCACGTTTGTTTGAGATATGTCACGTTTGGTTTGGTTAGGTTTGTATATGCTTGGCAAGGATAGCTTTGGCTTTTGTGCTATACTCTGCTGTTCGATCGATATCTGCGCTCTGCATTGCTCCACTAGCATCTCATTGCCTCTTGGGAGGCCAGCAATAGCGGATGTGCCGCGTTCGTTTTGGTTATGTCACGTTCCGTTAGGATAGGTTGGGAAAAGTTTGGTTAGGTTGGCTTTAACCTATGTGCTGTACACTGCTATTCGGTGGATTCCTGCGCTGCGCTCAACTGTGCTCCAGTTTGTTCTGCTTGTCTTTTTGGAGGAAGGCAGTATTGGCCTCGGCACGGTTGTGTGAGGTATGTCGTGTCTGGCTGTGATACGTTTGGTTAAGTTAGGATAGTGTAGCTTAGGCTCTTGTCTATGCGCTGCTATCCGTTCGACTTTTCTGCTCTGCCGTGCTGTATCATATTCTGCTTGTCTCTGGGGAGGCAAGCAACTCTAGTCCTGGCGCGTCACGTTATGCTAGGTTACGTTTGCTTATATTTCGTTTGGCTAGATTAGGACAGGGTAGAGTTGACTTTTGTGCTATAGACAGCTATTCGGTGGATTTCTTCCCATTTTCTGCTCGGTTCTGGGGTGGCCAGCAATAGCTGTCCCGGCACGTTAGGTTGTGTTTGGTTAAGATTTTGTAGGTTATGGTTGCTTCGGTTATATCTGGATAGATTCGATTTTCGTGCCATACGCTGCTATTCTGTGGATTCCTGCGCTCTACATTGCTCTACTATACTCTGCTCGACTCTAGGGAGGACAGTAATAGTGGTCGAGGCACGTTAGGTTGGGTTAGATTATGTTTGTGTAAGTTAGTTTATGATGTGTTAGGTTATTGTAGCATCGACTTTTGTGTTACACAATGGTATTCTATGGGCTTCTGCGCTCTCCATTGCGCGATCTCACATTGCTTGTTTCCGGGGACGCCAGGAATGGTGGTCGCAGCACGTTAGGTGGAGATATGCTACATACGGTTAGGTAAGATGCGGCTAGGTTTGGATAGGGTAGCTTCGACTTTTGTGATATGCACTGCTAATCGGTGCATTCCAGCGCACTACCGTGCTCTAGTATGTTCTCTTCGGCTCTGGAGAGGCCAGAAACCGCGGCGGCGGCATGTTAGGTTGAAATAGACTACGTACGGTTAGTCCATGTTATCATGGGTTAGGCTTGGACAGCTATGACTTTTCAACTATGCACAGCGATTCTGTGGATTTCTGCGTCCTACTCTCGTCTGATATACTCTGCATGGCTCTGGAGATGCCAAACATGGTGGTCGAGGAACTCTAGGTTCAGATAGATTACGATTGGTTAGGTTAGGTTACGTTGGGTTAGTTCTAGACAGCTTAGACTCTTGAGCTAGGCACTGCTGTTCTTTGGATCCCTGCCCTCTATATTTCGCGATCACACTCTGCTTGCCTTCGGGGACACCAGGAATAATGGTAGCGGCACTTTTCGCTGAGTCATGCTATGTTTGGTTAGGTAGGGTTTATTTAGGTTAGGATAGGTTAACTTTTGCCTTTTGTCATATACGCTGCTGTTCCGTGAATTTCTGCGCTCTACTGTACTCTAATATGCCCTGTTTGGACATTTGGATGGAAGCAATAGTGGTCTAGGCACATTACTTTGTGCTATGCTACGTTCGGTGACGTTACGGTTGGTGAGGCTAGGAAAGATTAGCTTCAACTTTTGTGCTGTACACTGCTATTCAGTGGATTTCTGCGCTCTACATTGCCTAAATATACTCTGCTCGACCCTCGGAGTGCCAGAAATAGTGGTCGCGGCACGTTACGTTTTGTTCGA
>NW_016956108.1:0-916 GCF_001483705.2 Eufriesea mexicana
GGACTACAGCACTAAAGACAGAGCTATTCTCTCCTAACCTAGCCAAGCGCAAGATAACCAAACGTAACGAAACTCAACCTAGCGATCCGTGGCCGCTATTGCTGTTTTCCCCAGAGCCAAGCAGAACACTTTAGTTGTGAGCAGAACGCAGAAATCCATTGAAACGAAGTGTATATCAGAAAAGTCATAGCTGCATGAGCCTAACCGAAACCAGCACAAGATAGCCAAACGTAGCCTATCTCAACTAAACGTGAAGAGGCCTCTATTTCTGCCCTCTCCTGAGGCAAGCAGGACATACTAGAGCACAGTGCAGCGCTGAATTCCACCGAATAGTACTGTGTTGCACAAAAATTAAAGCTACCCTAACCAAAATTATTCTAACCAAGCCTAACCGATAGTAGGCTGACTCAACATAACGCGCCGAGAGCACTATTCCTGGCCTACCAAGGTCCAAGCTGAAAATATTAGAGCACTGTAGCGCGCAAAAATCCACCCGGTGGCAGACTATAGCACTAAAGTCACACCTATCTTCTCCTATCCTAACCAAACGTAACATATCCAAACGTAACCTAGCGCAACCGAAAGTGCCGTGAGCACTATCCCTCGCCTAAACAGAGCCAAGCAGAAAACAGTAGTGGAGATTAGAACGCAGAAGATCATATATTAGTACTGTATGTCGGGAAAGTCAAAGACAACCAAACATAACTTAAACAAACAGAACATAGCCAAACATATTCTGACTCATCCTATCGTGCCAAGGCAGCTTTTGCTGCACTCCCCAGAGACCAACAGGACACGCTAGAGCACAGTAGGACGCAAAAGTCCACAGAAAAGCAGTTTTCAGTACAAAAGTCCAAGCGACCCTATCCAAACTTAGCCTGACCTATCCTAACCGAACATAACCTGACACATCGCA
>NW_016956109.1:0-572 GCF_001483705.2 Eufriesea mexicana
GGACAACTATTCCTGCCATGCACAGAGCCAAGCAGGATAAACTAGAGCAAAGTAGACCGCAGATGTCCACCGAATAGTAGTGCATAGCGCACAGCCAAAGCTACTCTGCCCAAACCTAATCAGTCGCAGCATAGCCAAATGTAACCTAACTAAGCCTATCGTTCCGCGGCCACTACTGCTGGCCTCCCTATCCTATGTTAGGTAAGGATAGCTTTGTCTTCTTTTACACACGATACTATTAGGAGCATTGCTGCACTCTACTGTGCGCTAGGGTGTTCTGCTTGGGCATGAGGATGCCAGGAACACCTTATGATGAGATAGTCTACGTTAGGTTAGGATGGGTTATGTCAGGTTATGTTAGGTTATCTTCGACTTTTGTGCTGTACGCCACAGTGCGGTGGATTTCTGCGCTCTACTGTGCTCTAATATTTTCTGCTTGGCCCTATCTATGCCAGCAATGCTGTTCTCGGCACGATAGGTAGAGTTTTTTTACGTTACGTTTGGTTAGATTGTGTTTCGTTCGTCTAAGACAACATCGACTTTCCCGCTGGACACAGTTATTTGGCATATTT
>NW_016956110.1:0-575 GCF_001483705.2 Eufriesea mexicana
ATATCTTCGACTTTCGTAAAGTACACTTCCATTCTATGGACCTCTGCCTTCTACTCACTTCTAGTGTGCCCTGCCTTGCGATGTTGGGGCCAGCAATATCGGGATAGGCGCGTTAGTTTGGGATTGGCTACGTTTGGTTTTGGTAGGTTATGCCACGCTAAGTTATGATGTCTTCTACTTTTCCTCTTTACTCTCCAATGCGTCGAATTTCTGCGGTCTTCTGTGCCCTAGTATATTCCGTTTGGCCGTGGAGAGGTCAGGAATAGAGGTCTATGTGCGATAGGTTGAGTTTGGTTACGTATTTCTATGTTACGTCTTGATAAGTTAGGATAGGATAACTTTGCCTTTTGTGCTATATAATGCAGTTCGGTAGATTTCTGCGCTCCTCATTGCTCTACTATGCTCTGCTGGGCCCTAGCAAGTCCTGCAGTAGTGGTCTCGGATCGTTAGGTTTAGTTATTCCAAGTTTGGTTAGGTTGGGTTGTGGAATGTTCAGGTGCTATACACCGCTGCTTGGTGGCTTTCAGCGCTCTACTGCGCCCTAGTATGTTCTGCTTGGCTCTGGGGAGGCCATC
>NW_016956111.1:0-879 GCF_001483705.2 Eufriesea mexicana
TTTGTGCCTTACATTGCTATTTGAAGGCTTCCTGCGTTTTACTTGTCTCTACTATACTCTGCTAGACTCTGGGGAGGCCAGCAGTAGTGGTCGTTGCACGGTAGGTTGTGTTATGCTACGTTTTGTTATTTTACGATTGGTTAGGTTAGGCGAGTATGGCTTTGACTTTTGCGCCACAAATCGATATTCGGTGGATTTCTACGCTCTAAATTGCTCCACTACACTCTGTTAGACTCTGTGGATGCCAGTAATACTGGTCTCGGCACGTTAGGCTGAGTTAAGCTATGTTCGCTTAGGTTACGCTTGTTCTGGTTATGTCTGTATAGCTCTGACTTTCGCGGTATAAACTGCTGTTCGGTGGATGTCTGCTCCCCACTCTGCTCTAGTATGTCATGCTCGCCTCTCTCGTTGGCATCAATAGTGTTCTCAACACGACAGTTTGTGTTATGTTACGTTTGGTTTTACTACGCTTTGTTAGGTTAGGGTAGGATAGCTTTGACTTCTGTGCTATACTCTGCTATTCGGCAGATTCCTGCGCCCAAATGTGCTCTAGCATGTTCTGCTTTCCTCTGAGGATGGCATCAATTGCGGTCTCCCCACGTTAGGTTCAGATAGATTAAGGATGGTTATACCACGTTTGGTTATGTTAGGGAAGGATAGCTTTGACTGTTGTGCTATACACTGCTATTCGGTGTATTCCTGCGCTCTATGTGGCTCTAACATATTCTGCTTGGCTCTGGTGAGGCCAGCAATGCTGACCTCTGCACGCTAGGTTGAGATATGTGTGGTTTTGTTGGGTTAAGTTAATTTTGGTTATGTTTGGACAGCTTTGCCTTTCGTGGTGTAAACTGTTGTTCGGTGGATTTCTGCGCTACACTG
>NW_016956112.1:0-810 GCF_001483705.2 Eufriesea mexicana
CAGCGAATAGCAGAGCAATGTAGGACGCTGAAGTCGACAGAACAGCAGCGTGAAGCTCAAAAAACAAAGCCAGCCCAAACAAACCTATCCAATCCTACCGTTACGAAGCTAAGCCGAACCAGCCGAAAGCATTATTCCTGGCGTCTACAGAGACAAGCAGTGTGAGACAGCGAACTGGAGAACGCAGAAGCCCACAGAATAGTATTCTGTAGGACAAAGGACGACGATATCCTAACCTAATGCTTCTTAACCGAACCAAACCAAACGTAACCTAACCCAACCTGACGTGCAGCGACCACTATTCCTGGCCGCCCCAGCACCAAGCAGGACAAACTAGAGCACAGTAAGACGCAGAAGTCCATCGAACAGCAGTGTACATCACAAAGGTTAAAGATATGCTGACAAAGCTTATCCAGACACAACGTAACAGAACGTAACCTGGCTCACCATAACGTGTTGAGACAACCTTTTCTGGCCATGCCAGAGCCAAGCTGAAAATATTAGAGCCATGTAGGTCGCAGGAATCCACCTAATAGCGGAACACAGCACTAAAGACAAAGCTATCCCCTCCTAACCTAACCACTTGAAACATAACCAAACGCAACATAGCTCAAACTGACGTGCCGCGACAACCATTGCTGGCCTCCGCAGAACCAAGCAGAAATATTTAGCGGAGAGTAGGACGCAGAAATCCATGGAATCGAAGTGTAAATCGGAAAAGTCAGAGCCACAAAAGCCTAACCCAAACAAGCAGAACATAGCCAAACATAGCCTAACCCAAACTAACGTGCCAACACCACTATTTCTGCC
>NW_016956113.1:0-295 GCF_001483705.2 Eufriesea mexicana
TACATCCATACATACGTCCATACATCCATCCATCCATACATACATCCACTCATACATCCAGGCGTCCATACATACATAGAAATATAGATCAATACATCCATACATCCGTACATGCATACATTCGTAAATTCACACGTACATTCATCCATACATCCATACATCCGTACATAACACTATACACACACCCGTACATACACCCATCCATACACCCATCCATATATCCATTCATCCACCCATCCATAAATCCATCCAACCATTGACTCAGCCATTCATATATTCATACATCCATACATCC
>NW_016956114.1:0-238 GCF_001483705.2 Eufriesea mexicana
AACCATTCATCCATACATACATCGATCGGTACATCCATCTTTCCATACATCCATTCATCCATAAATCCACCCATCCACTCATCCATCGTACCATACATCCATCCATCCATACTAGCACCCATCCATACATCCATCGATCCGTACATCTATCCACCCATACATCAATCCATCCATACATTCATACATCCATACATCCATAAATCCATCCATCCATACATTCATACATCCATACATCCAT
>NW_016956114.1:256-549 GCF_001483705.2 Eufriesea mexicana
CATACATCCATCCATACATACATCCATCCATCCATACCTCAATCCATCCATACGTCCATTCACCCGTACATGTATTCATCCGTATATCCGTCCATCCATACCTCATTCCATCCATACAACCATCCATCCATACGGCCGTCAATCCATACGTTCAACCATCCATACACCAATTTTTCCATACATCCATTCAGCCATACAACCACACATCCATACATCCATCGATCCATACATCTATCCACCCATACATCCATCCATCCATACATCAATACATCCACACAGACATACATCCATAA
>NW_016956114.1:640-871 GCF_001483705.2 Eufriesea mexicana
CCATACATCCATACATACATACATCCATACGTACATACATCCATACAACCTTTCGTCAATACATACATCCTCCTTTCCATACACCCATCCATTCATACATCCACCCGTCCATACATCCTTCGAACCATACATCCATCCAGCCATACTAGCACCCATCCATACATCCGCCGATCCATACATCTATCCATCCGTACATCCATCCATCCATACATACATACACCCACACATCCA
>NW_016956115.1:0-852 GCF_001483705.2 Eufriesea mexicana
GCACGGCGGCCCGCCGCGGCACACCTGAAGCAGTTGTCGTTGCGGTCCACCGCGCTAGAGCATGCGTTCCTTGCGTGAACGAACGCAAGGCAACGGAAGCACTGGAGGCGCCGTGTCTCCAAGGCTACGACACGGGCCGAAGTCCAGCCGACGCGGATCCGCCCGCAATCGACGCCCTTTCTCGCTGCCGTGATGGGACACTGGGCCCATACAGAGCCCAGCCCCGAAGCGGAAGTCCGGATCATTCCGGTTCTTATTTCCGCCTCGGTGCAATCACCGACCCTACCCTGGCCAGCGCAGCGACCACCTCGCGGGGAGTAACAGAGTCGTCGAGCCCTGTCACCCTCAGCTCCGATTTTTTGGTGGAACCGTAACCCGCACACCGGATCCACCCAAGAATTCGCTCATTCGCCCGGCGAGAACGGTGTCTCGCTGTACGCCCTCGGGTCCACCGATCTACAGCAACAGACCGCCGGAAGCGGCCCGACGGGGGTGCATGTCCTCGATCCTGAGGTCGGCGGGATTTATATTTCCGCTTCCAGCGGAGATAGGATCCGCGCCAGAGAGACTCGACCTCTCGGGTACCCAAACCGCGACGGCGGCCGCTTAATGATGGGGCCCTGCTTATCGCTGCTATTCTTCTTAACGTGACCGGGCATCGCTCCGGTCCTCGCGGCGGTCGTGGGAAGCGAGCGAGCGGAGCTCTTCCTCGAAGAGCGGCACCCCGTCCTACCCAGGGCTCCCTTCGGCGCAATCGCGGGCACCCACGAGTGTAGTTGCGGGGCAGCGACCGCCTGCTGCTGCGCTCGCTTCTCGCGCCTACCGATGACGAGAGACCAGCTGGCCTCTGCG
>NW_016956116.1:0-257 GCF_001483705.2 Eufriesea mexicana
TGTAGGAGGTTATAGATTTTGATTAGACCGAATCTATGGCAAGTAGATGGCTGTACTTGCCATTGGTTGCAGGCGTTACGCGACCTATTCACCAGGCTATAACAGATTATAGGTTTTGAGTAGACCTATTCTCTGGCAAGTAGATGGCTGTAATTGCCATTGGTATGTCGGCGTTAATCGATCTATTCACCATGCTATAACAGGTTATAGATTTTGAATTGGCCTACTCCCGGGCAAGTAGATGGCATTACTTGAGA
>NW_016956117.1:0-560 GCF_001483705.2 Eufriesea mexicana
AATATCAGTGTATAGCACAAGAGTCGAGGAAACACTAACCTAACCCCGCGTAAGATAACCTGAGCACACGTAGCATAATTAAATGTAACGTGCCCCGGCCGCTATTGATGGTCTTGGTAGAGAAAAGCAGAGCACATGAGAGGAAATTAGAGAGCAGAAATCTACCGAATAGCAGTGTATAGCACAAAGGCCGGAGTAGCTTGCCCTGACTTAGAGTAAAACATGACCAAACGCATCATATCACAACCTAACAGGAACCGACCACTATTGCTGGTCTCCACAGAGACAAGCCGATTGTACAAGGGAGCCGTTTTGCGCAGAAATCCACAGCACTACAGTGAATAGTACAAAAGTCGAAGGTATATTATCATAACACAACCTAATCAAACGTAGTATCGCTCAACATAACGTACCGCGGTCACTGCTCCTGGCATCCGCATAGCCGAGCAGAATGTAGTAGAGCACAATAGGTCACAGGAATCCACCAGATGATAGTTTATAGCACGAAAGTCGAAGCTACCCTATCCAAACATATCCTGACTTAACCAAACCAAACGAAA
>NW_016956118.1:0-272 GCF_001483705.2 Eufriesea mexicana
TCATATGTCCTTCTTAGCGATGGGGATGCCAGCAACGTTGGTCTAGGCGAGTTAGGTTTTGTTCGGTCACGTTTGGTTATATTACATTTTGTAAGGTTGGGACAGGATAACAGTGACTTTTGTGCTGTACACTGTCATTCGGAGGATATCAGTGCTCTACGCTACACTACTAGACTCTACCCGACACCGGGGAGGACAGCAATGGCGGCCGTGGCTCGATAGATTGAGTTAATTTACGTTTGGCTGAGTTGGTTAGGTTAGGTTTGGTTAGG
>NW_016956119.1:0-877 GCF_001483705.2 Eufriesea mexicana
TACAGAAAGCAATTGTTCAGCTTATAGATAAATAAAAGTACTATACATCTGTTTAAAGGTGTACACTCAGTTCGTTATAGTCGGTTGTTAATATCTCTATCGTTCATTTGCCTATCCTTCGACCATTCTTGGATTGCTATAGAATTTATGGCGGATACTTCGTACCAATTGCTATGGTACTAAGAGGGATGCTGTACATAGCACTATATCTTCAATTGTTAATTTCTCTGGCTATGATTAATCGACCCATTTATCATTCTAGAATTGCCGCAGGAATAAGATGATCAGTATATATATTGACTCAGTGGCTCTAACAGAGTGTAGGTGGCAGTTCTCGGCACGGTATAGTCAATCGTTAATATCTCCAGAGATAATCGATGTATCCATTGATCATTCAAGTGTTGCTATGACATTTACATGATCAATGAGTAGATTTATCCATTTGCTATAATTTAGTTTGGTGGCTACCCTCAGCACTGTACTCTCAAACGTCAATATCTCTGGAGATGGTTTATCCAACAATAGATGATTCTGGTATTGCAGCAGAATTTTTATGATCAGTCAATGGCTTATACGAATGTGTATAGTACTACGTTCGTGGCTATACTCTGCACTGTATTTGAAATTGGTAGAATCGCTAGCGATAATAAATCTGTCCATTCGTTACTATAGAATTGCCTTAGAGATTGTGTGATCATTGGAGGGATTAATTCAATGGCTACGACAATGTAATTGTGACCGTAATCAGCAATGTACGGTCAATCGGTAACGTCTCCAGCGATAATTGATCTATCTATAGATCATCCTTTAATTTCTACGCAATTTACATTATCAGGGAATACTTTGTGCCATCTTAAGTCGTTGGATAGAGGACTAT
>NW_016956120.1:0-236 GCF_001483705.2 Eufriesea mexicana
GTTTTCCGGTGTTAGGCTGCGTTTGGTTTTGTTACGTTAGGTGTGGTTAGGATAGGATAGCCTTGACTTTTGTGCTATACACCGCTATTCGGTTTGTTTCTGCGCTCTACAGCGGACTGCCATTCTCTGCTCGCTCCTCGGGAGGCTAGCAATAGTGGTCGCGGCACGTTAGTTCGTGTTAGGATACGTTCGGTCGGGTTAGACTACTTTACGTTAGGTTAAGATAGCTTTGGCCT
>NW_016956121.1:0-1004 GCF_001483705.2 Eufriesea mexicana
TAGCACTCGTTATGCCAGCAATGGCAGTCGTGGAACGGCTGTGTGGGTAACGTTACGTCTGCACGTGTTACGTTTTGATAGATTTGAATTTTGTGCTATACGCTGCTATTCGGCGGATCTCTGCGCTCTACTGTGCTCTAGTATGCTCTGCTTGGGGCTTGGGATGCCAGCAGTAGTTATCTCGGCACGTTAGGTTGAGATAGGCTTCGTTCGGCTTTGTAAGGTCAGGTTATATTAGACTTTTATGCCTTGCACATCAGTGCAGCGGATTTATTCGCTCTCATGTTCTGTAGTATATTCAGCTTTGCTCTGAAGATGTCAGCCATAGTGGTCTAGGCGCGCTAGGTTGAGTTAGGTTAAGCTTCGTTTTGTTATGTTTGCTTAGGTTAGGATGTTATTGCTTTGACTTTTGTGCTATACACTGCTATTCGGTGAATTTCTGTCTCTAATGCGACCTAATACTCTCTGCTCTGATCCGAGAATGACAAAAATTGTGGTCGCGGCGCGTTATGTTGATACAAGTTACGTTTGGTTAGGATAGGTTTATTTGGATTAGCTTAGGGTGTCTAGAGCTTAGGGTGTCTCTGCCTTTCGTGCCTGACACTGCCATTCCATGGACATCTGCGCTCTCCTCTCCTCTAATATGCTATGCTTGGCGCTGGGGAGGGCGGCAATAGTACTTCCGTCACGTTAGGTTTACCTATGTTACGTTTGGTCAGGTAAAGCTTGTTTAGGTTAGGGTTGGGTTACTTTGCCTTTCTTGCTATACACCGCTACTTGGTGGATTTCTGCGCTCCGCATTGCTCTACTGTACTCTGCTGTGCTCTGGGTGTGCCAGCAATAGCGGTCGTGCCGCGTTTGGTTGGGAAGCGTTACGCATGGTGATGTTAAGTTAGGTTAAGCTTAACTAGGATGCCTTCGGCTTTTGTGATATGCACTGCTCTCCGGTCGATACCTGCGCTCTGCATTGCTGAACTAGCATCGATTTGTCTCCGGGGAGGCCA
>NW_016956122.1:0-1012 GCF_001483705.2 Eufriesea mexicana
TACACTCATTCATACATGCATCCATAGATACATCCGTAAATGCATCCATACACACATCCATGCGTGCATCCATCCATAAATCCATCCATACAATCATCCATACAAGCATCCATACATACATCCATTCTTCCGTCCATTCACCCATGTATTCGTCCACGCACACATCGATATATCCATGCCTCCGTACATCCATTAGTTCTTACATACATACATCCATCCAGCCATACATCCACCGTTCCATACATCCATCGAACCATACATCCATCCATCCATACAAGTACCCATCCAATCCATACATCCGTCGATCCATACATCTATCTATCCTTACATTCACCCGTCCATACATTCATACATCTCCACATCCATCAATCTATCCATCCATTCATCCATACAACCATACATTCATCCATACATACAAACGTCCATACATTAATACATCCATCCATCCATACATCCATCCATCCATACATCCATCCATCCATACAACCATCAGTCCATACATCCAGACATATATACATCCATCCATTCATACATCCGTAATTGCACCCATACATACATCCACGCATACATCCATACATACATCCACCCATCCCCCCAACCATAAATCCATCAAACCATACATCCATCCATCCATACATATATACGTCCATACATCCCCACACCCATACTTCCATAAATGCATCCATTAGTACGTCCATCAATCGATACATCCAACCATCCATACATCCATACACGCATACAGCCATACATCCATCTATCCATGCTTCCGTACATCCGTCCATCCATACCTCAATCCATTCATACATCCACCCATCCATACATCCATCGAACAATACATCCTTCCATCCATACAAGCACCCATCCGTACGCCCATCCATCCATCCATCCATCCACCCATACATCCACACACGCACATCCGTACATATATACATTCATACATTCATACAAACGTACATCCGTCAATCCATACCTCAATCCATCCATACATCCATCCATCAACACAACCATTCAT
>NW_016956123.1:0-692 GCF_001483705.2 Eufriesea mexicana
CTTTATGCAGCTTTGCGTCGCATTTCTGCAGTCTTCTGTGCTCTAGTGTGCTCTTCTTGGGCTTTGAAGGTCAGCAGTAGTGGTCCAGGCGCGTTAGGTTTAGTTATGGTACGCTTGGCACTGCTTTGTTTGAGAAGTTTAGGCTACGACGGCTCTGAAATTTGTTATTCTCACCGCGATTCGGCGGATTTCTGCGCACTACTGTGGTCAACCATGCCCTGTTTTGCTCTGTGGATGCCATAAACAGCGGCCGTGACGAGTTCTGTTGCGTTATTCTACGTTTGGTAAGGTCAGGTTTGCTGTGGTTTGGTCAGGATATCTTTGACTTTTGTGCTATTCGCTGCAGCGCGGTCGATTCCTACTCTGTACAGTTCTCTAGTATATTCTGCTTGTCGCTTTGGATGCCTACAATACTGGTTGCGGCACGTTACCTTGAGTCAGATGACGTTTGGTGCGGTTAGGTTATTTTGGGTTGTGTCAATGCAGCATCGACTTCTGTGCTCACACGGCTATCCTGTGGACTCCTGTGCCCTACAGTGCTCCATCTTAATCTGCCTATCTCTGGGGACGTCATCAGTAGTGTTCACGGCATGTTACGTTGAGCTTTATTGCGGTTGGTTATGTTAGGTTAGGTTTGGATTGGTCAGGTTATCCTTGACTTTTGTGCTACACACTACCCTTAGGTGGATTCC
>NW_016956124.1:0-1387 GCF_001483705.2 Eufriesea mexicana
GGCTATTCGGTGGGTCTTTGCGCTCTACGTTGCTTCACTCTACTTTGCTCGACTCTGTGGAGGACAGTAGTGGTGGTCCCGGCCAGTTAGGTTTCGTTAGGTTACGTCTCATTACGTTAGTTTGGGTAGGTTTGGATAGATTTGACTTTCGTGGTATACGCTGCTATTCGGTGGACTTCTGTGCTCTACTGTGCTCCGCTATAATGTGCTCGATTCTGGGTTGGCCAGCAATAGTGGTCTCGGCAAGTTAGGTTGAGATACATTACGTACGGCTATGTTACGGTCGGTTAGCTTAGGACAGGATAGTATTGACTTTTTTGCAGTAAACCGCCGCTCGTTGGATTTGTGCGCCCTACGTTGCTCTAATATGTTCCGCTTGTCTCTGAGCAGGGCAGCAGTAGTGGTCTCGGCACGTTAGGATATGTTATTCTACGCTTGGTACGTTATGTTCGTCTATGTTTGGATAAGTTGGCTTCGGCTTTTACGCTATACACAGCTATTCGGTGGATTTCTGCGCCCTACTGTGCTCTAATATGTACTACTAGGCTATGGGTAGGGAAGCTATACAGGTCTCGGCTCGCTAGGTATAGTTATTCTTCGCTTGGTTAGGTTAGGTTGGGTCATGTTAGGATATTATGTCTTCGAATTCTGTGCTACACACTGCTATTTGGTGGCTTTGTGCGTTCTGCTGTGCCCTCGTAAATTCTGCTTGGGTCTGGGTAGGCGAGCAATAGTGATATCGGCACGTTAGGCAGAACTAGGTTACGTTCGTCTATGTTAGATTCGGCAATGTTAGGAGAGGGCAGCTTGAACTTTTGTGCATTACACTACGAATCTATGGGTTGCTGCACTCTACTCTCCTGTAATGTGTTCTGCTTGGCTCTTGGCAGGTCAGCAATATAGATCACGTCACGTTAGGCTAAGTTAGGTTACGTTTGGTTACGGTAAGTTTGGTCTGGTTAGGACAGGACAGCTTTTGACTTTTGTGATGTACACTGCTACTCGGTGGATTCTTGCGCCCCCCTGTGCTCTAGTGTATTCTGATTTGTTCTGTGGAGGTCAGCAATTCGGTTCTAAGCACGTTAGGTTTAGTTAAGCTACGTTCGTTTATGTTACGTTCCGACATGTTAGGATACGGTAGCTTCGACTATTGCGAAATGCACTGCGATTCTATGTATATCTGGGCTCTACGCTACTCTAACATGTCCTGCTTGGCCACGCGGAGGGCAGCGATAATTGTCTCGGCACGTTAGGATTAGTTATGTTACGTTCCGCTATGTTACGTTTGGTCAGGTTGGGGAAGGTTAGCTTTGACTTTTGTGCTATACTCTGCTATTCGGTGGACCTCTGCGCTCTACTGTGCTCTACCACTCTCTGCTCGAACCAC
>NW_016956124.1:3733-5083 GCF_001483705.2 Eufriesea mexicana
CTGAGATTCTACGGATTTCTGCGCTATACTGTCATATTATATGCTCTGGTTTGGTCTGGGGAGGACAGAGGCAGTGTCCGCGGCACGATAGCATGGGTTAGGTTACGTTTGGCTTGGTCATGCTTGCTTGGGTCTGGTATGGACAGCTTCGTCTTTTCTCCATACACTGCTATGCTATGGATTCCAACGCTCTTGTCTCCTCGAACATGTTCTGCATGTCGATGGGGAGGCCAGCAACAGTGGACTCGGTACGTTAGGTTTAGAGTGTCTACGTTTGCATAGGTTACGTTAGGACAGGTTGGGTCAGGGTTTATTTAACTTTTGTGCTATACACTGCTCATCGGTTGATTTCTGCGCTCTACGTTGTTACACTATAATCTGCTCGACACTCTGGAGGCCAGCAATTGTGGCCGCGGCACGTGGCTTTGCGTTATGTTACGTTCTGCTGTTCTTCCATTTGCTAGGTTAGGAAAGGATCGCTAAACTTTTGTGCTACACACTGCTGTTCGTTCGATTTCTGCGCTCTACTGCGCTAGAAGAAATTCTTCTTTGTCCTCGGGTGTCCAGCAATAGTGTTCGCGACACGTTATGTTGAGTTATGCTTCCTTTGGTTATGCTGCGTTTGCTTGTGCTGGGTCTGGATAGCTTCGACTTTTCTGCTATACAATGCGATTCTATGGATTTTTGCGCTCCACCCCAACTAATATGTTCAGCTTGGCCCTAGGGAGGCCAGCAAATGTGGTGGCGTCACGTTCGGTTGACTTGTGTTACGTTTGATAATGATACGAATGGTTAGGTTTGGAGAGGATAGCATTGGCTTTTGTGCTACACACTGCAATGCGGTCGGATACAGCGCTCTACTGTACTTTAGTATATTCTTCTTGGCTCTGGGGATGCTAGCGGTAGTGGCCTCGGCGCGTTAGCTTGAGTTAAGCAACGTTCGTTTATGTTACGTTTGGCAACGTTAGGATAGGGTAGCTTCGAATATTGAGCAATGCACTGCGATTTTATGGGCTCCTGTGCTCTATCCTCCCAGAATATGTTCTGCTTGCCTCTGAGGGGGCGGCAATACTGGTCTCGCCACGTTAGGAGGAGTCGAGTTACGTTTGGTTCGGTTACGATCAGCTAGGTTAAGAGGTGATAGCTTTGACGTTTGTGCTATACGCCGCTATTCGGTGGATTTCTGCTCTCTACTGTGCTCTAATATGTTCTACTTGGCACTGGGGTGTCCATGAATAGATGTTTCGGCACGTTTGGTTGAGATAGGCTGCGTTTGGTTAGGTCACATTTGGTGAGGTTAGGGTACAACAGCTTTGACTTCTGCGCTATACACAGCAATTCGGTGGATGT
>NW_016956125.1:0-229 GCF_001483705.2 Eufriesea mexicana
GAAATTCAACTTTATTGACATTTTCGACTTATATCGTCGTGAGCCAACTCTCTTGGATAAATATTTAGGAAAGATTCCGTTGGCGTGCTATAGCCATTGCAATGCTATAGAATCTGCCCAGAAAATTCAATTTTACTGACATTATCGACTAATATCGTTGTGGGCAAGCTGTCTTTCATAAATAAGGAGGAAAGATTCTGTTGGCGTGCAATATCTATTGCGTTGCTAT
>NW_016956126.1:0-312 GCF_001483705.2 Eufriesea mexicana
GATCCTTTTGGCGAGCTATTGCCATTGCAATGCTGTAGAATCTGGCCGGAAAATTCAATTTTACTGATATTTTCGACTTATATCGCGGTGAGCTAACTTTCTTGCATAAATAAGGTGGAAAGATTCTATTGGCAAGCTGTAACACCCTGGTGAGTTAACTTTCTCGCATATATCAGGAGGATTGATTCTAATGGTGTGCTATAGGAATTGCAATGAAGTAGAATCTTCATGGAAAATTCAATTTTATTGACATTTTCGACTAATATCGTGGTGAGCCAACTTGCTTGCATAAATAAGGAGGAAAGATCCTTT
>NW_016956126.1:382-585 GCF_001483705.2 Eufriesea mexicana
ATCGTGGAGAGCTAGCTTCCTTGCATAAGTATGGTGGAAAGATCCTTTTGGCGAGCTATAGCCATTGCAATGCTGTAGAATCTGGCCGGAAAATTCAATCTTATTGACGTTTTCGACTAATATCGTGGTGAGTTAACTTTCTTGCATAAATATGGGGGAATGATTCTATTGGCGTGCTATTGCCATTGCAATGGTACAGAATC
>NW_016956127.1:0-777 GCF_001483705.2 Eufriesea mexicana
GGAAATATTCCATATATAACCGGCCCCCTGGGGGAGTGGGCTGTGTTATGAGAAACCTTTAACGTCTAAAACCTCCACGATGTCCAGCCCTCACATTTCGGATCTCCCTGGATTTCGCGGCTTCACACCTGCCAGAACGCACCCGCGACGCAGCCGTGGTTCCCTCACGGCGTGACGGGAAATTGCACCCGATGCGTCCGTGCCCATGCGCGCGTGACGGGTCGTTTAGAGGCCCACACACCACGCATACCAACGCGCCGGGTCGCAAGCATACCCTGCTGACCACCCCGCGGTTTCGCGCGCCCGGACCACGTTCACCGAACGCACGGACGAACGTGCTGCGTCGCTAGGGAAGGCGGTCGCCTAACGCGTTAATACATTTGGCTGTGCTCGCGGAGCCAAGAGGCGCCGCGCTCGCAGCCTCCACCGCCCAACGCGCGAGGAGCACGCGGAAGCCTGGTGGGCTCCCTCCACGGCCTCCTTCTGTAATATAACCGCCTCGCAGGTGGAGGCCACCGTATGCTATGCGCCTATGCTCTCCGTCATTTGCGCCACGGCTGCGGAGAGAGGAAGGTCCCGACCAACCACGCAACAACCGGCGCGCGCTAGCGCACGCCGGACATTCCTCCAGTGTGTGCTGCGCCGTGTACCGGATTTCCCCGGAGTGGAGACGACGAGTCTCACGTTCCCGCCCGACACGACGGAGGCACTACCCGAAGCACCCGTGCCTGGTTAGCACTTGCGTCAGACGGAAAGTATTCCGGCTGCCGCTGTGCG
>NW_016956128.1:0-516 GCF_001483705.2 Eufriesea mexicana
ACGATTCTGTTTCTGACAATAATATTCCTAATACTGGAGACATTTCAAAATATATCATGGTTAGGGAAAATGAATACACTGACCAAGGCAATTCATTTCAATTCATTGAAATGTCGGGACCGCGATGCCGTTTATCTAATAGAGCCAAGTCGATTGAATATTTTAATCTTTTTTTCACAAATTCTCTTTGGGCAATGATGGTTGAGCAGAAGAAATGTTATCAAAATCTACAAGAACTGATAACTCTAGAATGGTAAATTGGTATCCTGTCACTATCCTGGAACTGAAGACATTTGTAGCCGTACTATTGGAAATGGGGATAACAAATAGACCAAGAATATATTCATATTGGACTGAAAGTTCTAGAGCAATTCCTTGGTTTAAGAAGATGTTCTCAAAGAACAGATTTCAAAATATTTTAAGATGTTTTCATATCGTTGATAATAAAAAATTTTTTCCACCGGGGCACGAAAAATATGATCCATGTGCTAAATTCAATCCGATTGTTGAGCACGC
>NW_016956129.1:0-891 GCF_001483705.2 Eufriesea mexicana
GTGCTATAGGCTTTGCAATGCTAGAGAATCTTGCTGGAAAGTTCAATATTAATGACAGTTTCGACTATTATCGTGGTGAGCTACCCTTCTTGCCTAAATAAGCAGGGTAGATTCTCTTGGCGAGCTGTAGACTTTGCAATGATATAGATTGTGGTTGGACAATTCAATTTTATTGACATTTGCGGCTAATATGGTGGTGAGATAATTTTCTCGCATATATAAGTAGAATAGATACTGTTGGCGTGCTATAGGCATTGCAATGCATTAGAATCTTCCTGGAAAATTCAATTTCATTGACATTTTCGACTAATTTCGTGGTGATATTACTTCCTTGCACAGGTACCGAGGAAAGATCCGTTCGTAGTGCTATAGCCTTTGCAATGCAGTAGAATCTGGCCGGAAAACTCAATTTTATTAACATTTTTGACTAATACCGTGGACAGCTAACTTTCTTGCATAAGCAAGGAGGAAAGATTATATTGGCAAGATATAGCCTTCGCAATGCTATAGAATCTGGCTGGAAAGTTCAATATTATTGACAGTTTCGCCTAATATTGTGGTGAGCTGCCTTACTTGCATAAGTGAGAAGGAATGTTTCTACTGGCCTGCTATAGCCATTGCAATGATATAGAATGTGCCTGGCAGATTCAATTTCATTGATATTTTCGACTAATATCGTGGTGAGCTAGCTTTCTTGCTTAAGCAAGGAGGAAAGATTATATTGGCAAGCTATAGCCATTTCAATACTATAGAATCTGCCTGGAAAGTCAATATTATTGACATCTTCGTATGATATTGTGGTGCGCTGCCTTTCTTGCGTAAATACGAAGGAAATATACTTTTGGCGTGCTATAACCATTGCAGTGATATAGAATGTGCCTGGCAGATTCA
>NW_016956130.1:0-246 GCF_001483705.2 Eufriesea mexicana
GACATTAGCTGAACTGACCCGACCTGGCCTGACATGCCCCGACCTGACCTGACACCACCTGACACGACCTGGAATGGCCTGACCTGACATGACGTGACCGGAACTGACGCGTCATGACCTGACCTGCCCTGACCTCACCTGACCTCACCTGAGCTCACCTGACCTCAGCTGACACCACATGGCATGTCCTAGACTGCCCTGACTAGAACTGACCTTTCCTGTCGTGACGTCACTGGTCCTGGCCTG
>NW_016956131.1:0-389 GCF_001483705.2 Eufriesea mexicana
TCTATTGACATTTTCGACTAATTTCGGGGTGATCTGACTTCCTTGCATAGGTAAGGAGGAAAGCCTCTATTGGCGTCCAATAGGCTTTGCAATGCAATAGAATCTGGCTGGAAAGTTCAATTTTATTGACATTTTCGAATAATATTGTGGTGCGCTACCTTGCTTACATACATAAGGAGGAAAGATTCATTTGGCGTGCTATAGCCATTGGAATAATATAGAATGCTCCTGGCAGATTCAATTTTATTGACATTTTCGACCTATATAGTGGTGAGGTATCTTCCTTGTACAAATATGGAGGAAAGATGCTATTGGCGTGCTATAGCCTTTGCAATGCACTGGAATCTGGCTGGAAAATTCAATTTTATTGACAGTTTCGACTAATATCG
>NW_016956132.1:0-230 GCF_001483705.2 Eufriesea mexicana
TTCTATGCGCTCTACGTTACTCTACTATTCTCTGCTCGACTCTGGGAAGGCGAGCAATAGTGGTCTTGGCACGTTATGTTGGGTGATGTTGTGTTAAGTTTGGTTAGTGTGGCATTGACTTTCGTGCGGTATACAGCTTTTCAGTGGGCTCATGTGATCTACACAGGTCTGCTGCATTCTGCCTGGCTCCGGGATGCCAGCAGCTTTGTTCGGGGCATTTTATTTTGAGT
>NW_016956133.1:0-498 GCF_001483705.2 Eufriesea mexicana
ATCTTTTCTCATTGTTTAGGCGAGGAAGGTAGCTCACCACAACATCAGTCGATAATGTCCATGAAATCGATTTTTCCAACCAGATTCTGTTGCATTGCAGTTGATATATCGCGCCAATAGAATATTTCTTCCTTATTTATGCAAGAAAGTTAGCTATCCACGATATTATTTGAAAAGGTCCATAAAATTGAATTTTCCACCCAGATTCTATAGCATTGCATTGGCTATAGCACGCCAATAGGATATTTCTTCCTACTTTCTTAATTATGCAAGAAAGTTAGCTCACCACGATATTAGTCGAAAATGTCTATAAAATTGAATTTTCCAGACAGGTTCTATAGCATTGAAGTGACTATAGTACGCCAGTAGAACATTTCCTCTTGCTATGTGCAAGAAAGTTAGGTCACAACTATAGTAGTCGATAATGTCAATAAAATTTAATTTTCCAGCCAGATTCTATATGATTACCATGGCTATAGCAAGCCATTAGTATATTTC
>NW_016956134.1:0-947 GCF_001483705.2 Eufriesea mexicana
TCTGTGGGGTATAGCTGTCGCTTACTCGGCACGATGTGTTGAGCTATGGTACGTTTGCTTACTTCAGGTTGGCTCAGGTAAGGTTTGTATACCTTTGACTTTTGTGCTATACTCTGTAATGCGGCGCATTTCCGCCATCTACTGGCCTGTATTTTAATCTGCTTGTCTCTGGGAGGCTAACAATGGAAGCCTCCTCAGGTTGTCTTGAATTAGGGTACGTTTGGTTATGTTACGATTTTCTACGTTAGGATAGGGCAGCTATGACTTTTGTGCTGGACGGTAATGTTCCGTGGATTTTTACGCTCTACAGTGCTCTAGTATGTTTTGCTTGGCGCTGGAGAGGCCTGCAGTTGTGTACTCGGCTATGTTGCTTAGTATGTTGTTCGGTTATGTTCGTTTATGTTACGACTGGCAAGGTTAGGATTGTGTTGCTTCGTCTTTTGCGCTGTGCACTGTTTTCGGTGGGTTTTTGCTCTCCGCTGCGCTCAACAACATTCTGCTTGGCCCTGGGGAGGCCAGAAATAGCGGCCGCGGCAGGTTCTGTTGAGGTAGACTATGTTTTGTTAGGTTACGTTGGCTTGGGTTTGGTCAGGATAGGTGCGACTTTTGTGCTATACGCTGCGTTTCTGAGGACTTCTGGGTTTTCCTCTAGTAAGTTCCG
Source organism: Eufriesea mexicana (assembly GCF_001483705.2). Classification (NCBI taxonomy): domain Eukaryota; kingdom Metazoa; phylum Arthropoda; class Insecta; order Hymenoptera; family Apidae; genus Eufriesea; species Eufriesea mexicana. Next base: position 662 of record NW_016956134.1, read on the forward strand.
CTGGACGCTGTCGAGGCCAGGAATAGTGCTCTGGTTACGCTAGGTTGAGTTATGTTATGTTCGGTTATGTGAAGGCTGGGTATGTTTGTATAGGACAGTTTGGACTCTTCTGCTAACATTGCTATACGGTGGACATCTGCGCTTCAGTGTGCTCTAGCATGTCCTGCCTGCCTCTGGAGCTGCCAGCAATAGTGGTCTCTACACGTTAGGTTGAGCTATGCTGCGTTCGGTTATGTTAGTTTGGGACATGTTATGCTACGATATCTACGGCTTTTGAGCTACTCAC
>NW_016956135.1:0-512 GCF_001483705.2 Eufriesea mexicana
AGACATTGAAATGCAGTAGAATGTGGCTGGAAAATACAATATTATTGACGTCTTCAACTAATATTGTTGTGGGCTATCTTTCTTGCATAAATAAGGAGGAAAGGCGCTACTGGCGTGCTATAGTCATTGCAATGCTATAGAATCTGGCTGGAAAATACATTTTTATTGATTTTTTCGACTAATAACGTGGTAACCTAGCTTTCTTATGAATATAAGGAGGAAAGATTCTACTGGCGTGCTGTAGCTATTGCAATGCTGTTGAATCTGCCTGAATAATTCAATTTTATTGATAGTTACGACTAATATCGTGGTGGGCTAGCTTTGGTGCATAAATAAGGAGGTGCATAAATAAGTAGGAAAGACTCTAGTGGCCTGCTATAGCCATTGCTATGCCATAGAATCAGTCTGGAAAATACATTTTTATTGACATTTTCGACACATATCGTGGTGGGATAGGTGTATTGCAGAAATAAGTATGAAATATTCTATAGGCGCGCTATGACCATTACAAT
>NW_016956136.1:0-515 GCF_001483705.2 Eufriesea mexicana
CTTTGTCTTTTTTGCTATACACACATATTCGGTGGATTTCTGCACTCTACTGTGTTCCAGTATGTCCTGCTTGTGTCTGGGTATGCCAGCAGTGGCGGTCACGGCAAGTTAGGTTGGGTATAGCTACGTTTGCTTATGATACGCTTGATAAGGTTAGGATAGGCTGCATTGTCTTTCCCGCTATAAGCCGCTATTCGGTGGATTTCTGCACTCTATTGTGCTCTAATAGTATCTGCTTTGCGCTGGACAGGCCATCAATACTGGCCTCGTCATGTTATGTTCGGTTACGCTACTTTTGTGTAGGTTTCGTTGGGTCAAGTTTGGTCAGGATATGTTTGACCCTTTTGCTATACACTGCAATACGGTGGATTTCTGCCCTCTATCGTGCTCTAGTACATCCCGCTTGTCCACGTGGAGACCAGCAGTAGTGGTCTGGTCATGTTAGGTTGTGCTAGGCTTCGTTCGGTTGTGTTACGTTTGGCTTGGTTATTATTGGCTGCATTCATCTCTGTGCT
>NW_016956137.1:0-246 GCF_001483705.2 Eufriesea mexicana
CACCACGATATTAGTCGAAAATGTCAATAAAATTGAGTTTTCCAGCCAAAGTCTATAACATTGCGATGGCCATAGCACGCCAGCAGAATCTTTCCTCCTTGCATATGCAAGAAAGTTTTGTCACCACGATAGCAGTCGAAAACATCAATAAAGTTGAATTTTCCAGCCAGATTCTATAGCACTGCAATGGCTATTCCACGCCACTAAAGCCTTTCCCCATTATTCATGCGGGAATGGTAGCTCACT
>NW_016956137.1:429-643 GCF_001483705.2 Eufriesea mexicana
GCAATGACTATTGCATGCCAGTAGAATCTTTCCTTCTTATATATGCAGGAAAGGTAGGTCACCACGATGTTAGTCGAAAACGTCAGTAAAATTGTATTTTCCAGCCAGATTCTATAGCATTGCAATGGCTATAGCACGCCAGTAAAATCTTTCCTCATTTATGCAATAAAGTTAGCCCACCACGATATTAGTCGAAAATGTCAATGAAATTGAA
>NW_016956138.1:0-797 GCF_001483705.2 Eufriesea mexicana
CTGAACCATTATCCCAAGAGATGCTAACGACTGGCGAAACAATACCGAGTACCGCCAACATCACAATACTTTAACCGCTGGACAAATTAATTCACATATAATTTCCATTTAACTCTAATTCCAGAATAATCAATGCATAAAATTATTAAGCCTAGAGATATTTACAATTGTGTGTACAGCCCTTAGGACATCCGGCAACAGAGCACTGTAGCCGTTGGATTGGTATGTTCAGCGATGATTTTAGTACTTTTGTATTCTAGTGTGGCAAAGGATAGACCTATCTTCTCTCAAGAATATAACAATAACCGAGAAAGTACTGTGTGCAGCCATGGTCACGGTACTTTATCACTTGCACTAATTTTCCCACTCACGATTTAATTCTAACAGCAATTCTAGAATGACCAATATGCAGTACGGTTATAGCTACATATATTTACAATCGACAGCACGGCACATAGTACATCCATCAACAGAGCTCTGTAGACGTAGGAAATGCCTGTTCAACGGTGATGCAGATTCTAATGCAACTCTAGGATGACATAAGGCAGATCCGTTACAGCTCGGGAAAATAATGATTGCCACAACGGCCCTGAGTACAGCCATCATAACAGCACTGCAGCAGTTGGATTTATCTGCTCTCTGATGACAGGGCTTCTATTGCAATTCTATAATGGCAAAAGACTTACCCATTATCGCCAAGGATATTAAAAAATATTAAAAATTTACGAAAGGGTACTGAGTACAGCCATCATGGCGATACTTTAACCGTCGGACAAATTAGTACACAGATAATATCC
>NW_016956139.1:0-281 GCF_001483705.2 Eufriesea mexicana
AACGCCTTCAATCCAATGGCAATTACAGCCATCTACTTGCCAGAGAATAGGTCTATCCATAATCTATAACCTGTTATAGCTTGGTGAATACATCGCCTAACGCCTTCAATCCAATGGCAATTACAGCAATCTACTTGCCAGAGAATAGGCCTATTCATAATTTACAACATGTTATAGCTTGGTGAATAGATCGCCAAACGCCTTCAATCCATTGGCATGTACTGCCATCTAATTTCCAGAGAATAGGTCAATTCAAAATATATAACCTGTTATAGAATGGT
>NW_016956140.1:0-250 GCF_001483705.2 Eufriesea mexicana
TATACCAACCTAATCAAACCAAACGTAACCTAACACAACCTGACGAGCCACGACCACTATTGCTCGCCTACCCAGAGAGGAGCAGAATATTGCAGAGCAATGTAGGGCGCAGAAATCCACCGAATAGGAGTTTATAGCTCAAGAGTCAGAGAAACCCCAACCGATCATTCCTAACCTAACATAATGAAACGTAAGTTTACTTAACCTTGCGTGCCGAGACCACTATTAATGGCAACCCCAGAGCCAAGCA
>NW_016956140.1:266-555 GCF_001483705.2 Eufriesea mexicana
AGAGCGCGGAAACACTCCTAACAGCGCTTTATAGCGCAAAAGAAAAAGTAACCTATCCTAACCTAGCCAAACGCAAAATAACGTAGCGTAACCTAACCCAAACTAACATGACGAGGCCACTATTGCAGGCCTCCACAAAGACGAGCAGGATATACTAGAGCGCAGTAGCGCGCAGAAACCGACCGCATTGCAGTGAAAAGCAAAATATGCGAAAATACCCGAATCTACACTGACCTAACCAAGCCTAACCGAACGTAACATATCTCAAGCTAACGTGCCGACAACTCTA
>NW_016956141.1:0-2196 GCF_001483705.2 Eufriesea mexicana
TTGAGAGTTTCGACTAATATCGTGGTGAGCTACCTTTTTTGCGTAACTAAGGAGAGTAGATTACATTGGCGTGCCATAGCCATTGCATTGCTATAGTATCTGGTTGGAAAATTCAATTTTATTGACAGTTTCGAATAATATCGTGGTGAGCTATCTTTCTTACATAAATAAGGAGGGTAGATTCTATTGGCGTGATATAGCCATTGCATTGCCATAGCATCTGGCTGGAAAATTCATTTTTATTGACATTCTCGACTAATACCGTGATGAACCAACTTCCTTGCATAAGAAAGGAGGATGGATCCTTTTGGAGTGCTATAGCCATTGCAATGCCGTAGAATCTGGCTGGAAAATTCAATTTTATTGACATTTTTGTGTAATATCGTGGAGAGCTAGCTATCTTGCATAAATAAGGAGGAAAGATGCTATTAGCGTGCTATAGCCATTGCAATGCTCTGGAATCTGTCTGGAAAATTCAATTTTATTGACATTTTCGAATAATATCGTGGTGAGCTAACCTTTTTGCATAAATAAGGAGGTGAGATTCTATTGGCGTGATATAGCCATTGCATTGCCATAGCATCTGGCTGGAAAATTCATTTTTATTGATATTCTCGGCTAATATTGTGGTGTACTAAGTTTCTTGCATATATAAGGAGGAAAGATACTATTGGCGCGCTATAGCCTATGCAATGCTATAGAATCTGACTGGAAGGTTCAATTTTATTGACATTTTCGAATAATATCGTGGTGAGCTAACCTTTTTGCATAAATAAGGAGGTGAGATTCTATTGGCGTGCTATAGCCATTGGAATGCTCCGGAATCTGCCTGGAAAGTTCAATTTTATTGACATTTTCGACTATTATCGTGGTGAGCTATCTTTTTTACATAAATAAGGAGGGTAGATTCTATTGTCGTGCTATAGCCATTGCATTGCCGTTGCATCTGGATGGAAAATTCATTTTTATTGACATTCTCGACTAATACCGTGGTTAGCCACCTTCCATGCATAAGAAAGGAGGAAGGATCCTTTTGGAGTGCTATAGCCATTGGAATGCCGTAGAATCTTGCTGGAAAAGTCAATTTTATTGACATTTTTAAATAATTTCGTGGAGAGCTAACTATCTTGCATAAATAAGGAGGAAAGATGCTATTGGCGTGCTATAGCCATTATAGTGATCTGGAATGTGGCTGGAAAATTCAATTTTGTTGAGAGTTTCAACTAATATCGTAGTGAGTTATCTTTTTTACATAAATAAGGAGGGTAGATTCTGTTGGCGTGATATAGCCATTGCATTGCCATAGCATCTGGCTGGAAAATTCATTTTTATTGATATTCTCGACCAATATTGTGGTGTACAAAGTTTCTTGCATATATAAGGAGGAAAGATTCAATTGGCGTGCTATAGCCATTTCAATGCTAAGGAATCTGGCTGGAAAGTTCAATTTTATTGACATTTTCGACTAATATCGTGGAGAGCTAACTTTCTTGCATAAAAAAGGAGGAAAGATCCTTTTGGGGTGCTATAGCCATTGCAATGCAGCAGAATCTGGCTGGAAGGTTCAATTTTATTGACATCTTCGACTAATATCGTCGTGAGTTAACTTTCTCGCGTAAATAAGGAGAAAAGTTCCTTCTGGACTGCTATAGCCATTGCAATGCCGCAGTATCTGGCTGGAAAATTCATTTTTATTGACATTTTTTACTTATATCTTGGTGAGATAACTTTCTTTCATAAATAAGGAGGAATGATGCAATTGGCGTGCTATAGCCATTTCAATGCAATAGAAACTGTCTGGAAAGTTAATTTTATTGACATTTTCGACTAATATCGGGGTGAGCTATCTTTCTTGCGTAAATAAGAAGGAAAGATACTATTGGCGTGCTATAGCCTATGGAATGATATAGAATCTGGATGGAAAGTTCAATTTTATTGACATTTTCGACCAATAAAGTGGTGAGCTATCTTCCTTACATAAATAAGGAGGAAAGATTCTATCGGCGTGCTATAGCCATTGCAATGCTCCGGAATCTGGCTGGAAAGTTCAATTTTATTGACAGTTTCGAATAATATCGTGGTGAGCTACCTTTCTTACATAAATAAGGAGGAAAGATTCTATTGGCGTGCTATAGCCTATGCAATGCTATAGAATCTGACTGGAAAGTTCAATTTTATTGACATTTTCGAATAATA
>NW_016956141.1:4295-5928 GCF_001483705.2 Eufriesea mexicana
TTTTTGCATGAATAAGGAGGGTAGATTATATTGGCGTGCTATAGCCATTGCATTGCTATAGTATCTTGCAGGAAAATTCAATTTTATTGACATTTTCCACTAATATTGTGGTAAGCTAATTTTGTTGCATGAATTAGGAGGAAAGATTCAATTGGCGTGCTATAGCCATTGCAATGCTGGCAGAATCTGGCTGGAAGGTTCAATTTTATTGACATCTTCGACTAATATCGTGGTGAGTTAACTTTCTCGCGTAAATAAGGAGGAAAGTTCCTTCTGGAGTGCTATAGCCATTGCAATGCCGCAGTATCTGGCTGGAAAATTCATTTTCATTGACATTTTTGACTTATATCCTGGTGAGATAACTTTCTTTCATAAATAAGAAGGAATGATACAATTGGCGTGCAATGGCCATTTCAATGCTATAGAATCTGCTGGAAAATTAATTTTTATTGACGTTTTCGACTAATACCGTGGTGAGCAACCTTCTTTGCATAGGTATGGAGGAAGGATCCTTTTGGAGTGCTATAGCCATTGCAATGCCGTTGAATATGGCTGGAAAATTCAATTTTATTGACATTTATTACTAATATCGTGAAGAGCTACCTTTCTTGCATAAATAAGGGCGAATGATTCTATTGGCGTGCTATAGCCATTGCAATGCTCTGGAATCTGGCTGGAAAATTCAATTTTTCTGACATTTTCGACTAATATCGTGGTGAGCTATCCTTCTTGCATAAATAAGGAGGAAATATTCTATTGGCATGCTATAGACTTTGCAATGCAATAGAATCTGGCTGGAAAGTCCAATTTTATTGACACTTTCGACTAATATCGTGGTGAGCTAGCTTTCTTGCATAAATTAGGAGGAAAGATCCTTTTTGGGTGCTATAGCCATTGCAATGCAGCACAATCCGGATGGAAGGTACAATTTTATTGACATCTTCGACTAATATCGTCGTGAGTTAACTTTCTCGCGTAAATAAGGAGGAAAGTTCCTTCTGCACTGCTATAGCCATTGCAATGCCACAGTATCTGGCTGGAAAATTCATTTTTATTGACATTTTTGACTTATATCCTGGTGAGATAACTTTCTTTCATAAATAAGAAGGAATGATGCAATTGGCGTGCTATAGCCATTTCAATGCAATAGAAACTGTCTGGATACATCAATTTTATTGACATTTTCTACTAGTATCGTGGTGAGCTAACTTTCTTGCATAAATAAGGAGGAAAGATTCTATTGGCGTGCTGTTGCCTTTGCAAAGCTATAGAATCTGTCTGGAATGTTCAATTTTATTGACATTTTCGACTAATACCGTGGTGAGCTATCTTTCTTTCATAAATAAGGAGGAAAGATTCTATTTGCGTGCTATAGCCTATGCAAAGCTATAGAATCTGTCTTTAATGTTCAATTTTATTGACATTATCGACTAATACCGTGGTGAGCTATCTTTCTTTCATAAATAAGGAGGAAAGATTCTATTGGCGTGCTATAGCCTATGCAATGCTGTAGCATCTGGCTGGAAAGTTCAATTTTATAGACATTTTTGAATAATATCGTGGTGAGCTGACTTTCTTGCATAAATAAGGAGGAAAGATTCTGTCGGCGCGCTATAGCCATTGCAATGCTCCG
>NW_016956142.1:0-377 GCF_001483705.2 Eufriesea mexicana
TATTCTCTGGCAAGTAGATGGCTGTATTTGCCATCGGATTGAAGGCGTTTGGCAATGTAGTCACCAAGCAATAACAGATTATAGATCTTGAATATGCCTATTCTCTGGTGAGTAGATGTCTGTACTTGCCATTGGATTGAAGGCGTTAGGCGATGTAGTCACCAAGCAATAACAGATTATAGATCTTGAATATGCCTATTCTCTGGTGAGTAGATGTCTGTACTTCCCATTGGATTGAAGGCGTTGGGCGACGTATTCACCAAGCTATAACAGATTATAGATCTTGAATAGAATTATTTTCCGGTAAGTAGATATCTGTACTTGCCATTGGATTGAAGGCGATGGGCGACGTATTCACTAAGCTATAACAGATTATA
>NW_016956143.1:0-476 GCF_001483705.2 Eufriesea mexicana
ATAAGTTTGGGATAGGATTCGTATGGTTATGCTGTTTGTGCCAGGGTTACGATTGAATGTTTTGGACTTGTCAGCTACGTACTGCGACTCTAGGGATTTCTGCTCTCTACCATCCTGTATAATGCTCTGCTTGGCTCTTGGGTGCCGGTTATATTTGCCGCTCTTTGTCTTCATTCCGGCCACATTTGGTTAGGCTATATTTGTTTGGGTAAGATATGGATAGATCTGACTTCTCCGCAATACACTGCTATCCCATGGACTTCTGCTATCAACACTATCATAATATATTCTGCTTGGGTCTGTGGAGGCCAGCAATAGTTGTCGCGTCATGATAGGTTCACTTAGGATACGTTTGGTTAGGATCGGCTAGGATACGTTTGGTTAGGATCGGCTAGCTTGAGTCAGGTTACGATAGCTCCGACTTCTTCGCTCCCTTCTCCTCTAATATCATCTGCTTTGCGATGGGGAGGACAGCA
>NW_016956144.1:0-510 GCF_001483705.2 Eufriesea mexicana
AATTGTAAACCGGGGAATAATCTATACGTAGTATTATTCTAGAAGCAAATCGAACATCAACCGGTACTGTTGTGAAATGCTATTTTTGGAAGCAAAGCTAAGTAACGCAGTATTTACGGGGAGGTGAAACGTAGGTCAACGGAATCGTATTCGACGCCGGGAGCGAATCTCGGACGAGCAAGGAGGCGTGACTTTCACGGGAGGCAAATCGCCAATCTGGGAAGTGTCGCATTTCTATGGGTGCAAAAAGCTAGTCGGCTGAATCGTAACAGCCAATTAGCGATCGATGGAAGAACGTCAACATGCTTTGTTGTGGTCCAAGGGGGGTGAGGCGGTGGGGGCAAAAAACGGACTCATAACGGCGCAAAGAGATTCCTCAGTGAAAAAGCCTTGAAGAATCCTCCTCTACATAGATTGCGACTGGGACAGGCATGACGAAGAAAAGCAAATAACAATGTGTTTTTCCTGTGTCATAGTTACGCGCAAACCCGATATTCCTTCCATAAGAGA
>NW_016956145.1:0-337 GCF_001483705.2 Eufriesea mexicana
CCATCGGCTAGGGGGCTCAATTGTTGGGTGCATCGACTACGGTACTGGGTATTCTATGTATCTGTAGCAGTAACTGATTCATGTGTTGGTTATTCTAGAGCTACTGTGGAATTTAAGTCATCAGTGATCACACTTATTCAACGACTAGGGTAATGTGGTGACGCCTGTGCTCAGCACTCTTTCGACACTTGTAAATTTCTTGAGCGGTAGTGACCCTGTCCTTTGTCATTCTAGTATTGCGATGGAACAAATACTATCACTGAAGAGATTAGTACAATGTCTACAGTACTGTCATGATACCTGAACTCAGTACTGCTTTGTCAATTGTTAATGTCTC
>NW_016956145.1:417-1423 GCF_001483705.2 Eufriesea mexicana
TTATTGGTGGATATAAGAATTACCGTACCGGGAGTTGTAAATATCCCTTCCCGCAGCCGTTTTATAAATTGATAATTCAACGAACACTGTGGAACTAAAATCATCAGGCAACAACTTAACCCAGCGGCTACAGAGATCTATTGGCGGTTGCGCAAAGCACCGTGCTGGGAATTGTAAATGTCCCAAGCCATAACTGATGTATGCATTTGTTATTCCAGTATTACTGTGTAATTTAAGTCAACAATGTAGGTATTAAGCAAACAGCTGCAGTAGTGTTGCGTTGGCTGTACTTAACTCATTGTCGCCTGTAGCTGTCACCTCGAGCTTTAACGGATCTGTCCCTTGTCACTCAAGAGTTGCTATAAGATATACGTCACCATTGAACATGTTAATGCAACGGCTATAGTTCTCCGTTGATGGATGCACTATGTACCATACTGTCAATTGTAAGTATCTGAAGCTTTAACTGTAATATGCATCGATTATTCTAGAGTTGCTGCTAAACTTCAGCAATAAGTGAAAAAATTTGACTCATGGCTAAAGTGTTGTGATGTTGGCTGCTCTCAGTACGCTTTCGTGAAGAGTTAATTTCTCGAGCTGTAGCGGGTAAGTCCTTTGCCATTCTAGAATTGCAAGAGAACTTAATTCATCACTGAGCAGGTTAAACCAGCGGCTGTAGTGCTGCGATGATGACAGTACTCAGTGCCGTTATGGTAATTGCTAATAACTCGAGCTGTAACGGGTCTGCATTTTGCCATTCTACAGTTGCAATAGAATCTACAACATCATTGATCAGGCTTTCTCTGCTTCTACAGAGATCTGTTGATTGATTTACTAAGTACCATGCATTCGACTGTAAATATCTGTAGCCATAACCGTAGCGTTCATTGATTTTTCTAGAATTGCTGTTGGAATTAAGTAATTAGAGCACAAATTAGACCAGCGGTTAAGGAATAGTGATCATGACAGCACTCAGTATTGTTTCGTCTGTTGCAAATATCTCTTG
>NW_016956145.1:3043-3374 GCF_001483705.2 Eufriesea mexicana
CGGGTCTGCATTTTGCCATTCTACAGTTGCAATAGAATCTACAACATCATTGATCAGGCTTTCTCTGCTTCTACAGAGATCTGTTGATTGATTTACTAAGTACCATGCATTCGACTGTAAATGTCTGTAGCCATGACCGTAGCGTTCATTGATTATTCTAGAATTGCTGTTGGAATTAAGTAAGTAGAGCACAAATTAGACCAGCGGTTAAGGAATAGTGATCATGACAGCACTCAGTATTATTTCGTCTGCTGCAAATATCTCTTGCGATAGTGGGTCAGTCCTTTGTCATTCCTGAATTTCAATGGAACGTTTGTCATCCCTCAGGAGC
>NW_016956146.1:0-271 GCF_001483705.2 Eufriesea mexicana
TGGTGAGCTAACTTTCTTGCATAAATAAGGAGGAAAGCTTCTATTCGCGAGCTATGGCTATTGGAATGCTATAAAATCTGGCTGGAAAATCAAATTTTATTTACATTTTCTTCTAATATCTTGGTGAGCTTACTTTCTAGCCGGAATAAGGAAGAAAGTAACTTTTGGCGTCCTATAGCCATTGCAATGCTACAGAATCTGGCTGGAAAATCCAATTTTATTAACATTCTCTCCCAATATCGTGGTGAGCTAAGTTTCTTGCATAAATAAG
>NW_016956146.1:387-654 GCF_001483705.2 Eufriesea mexicana
CATAAATAAGGAGGAAAGATTCTATTGGCGTGCTATAGTCATTGCAATGCTACGCAATCTGCATGGAAAATTCAATTTTATTGACATTTTCGCATAATATCGTGGTGAGCTAACTTTCTTGCATAAATGAGGAGGAAAGATTCTATTGGCGTGCTATAGCCGTTGCAATGCTATGGAATCTGCATGGGAAGCACAATTTTATTTACATATACGAATATTGTCGTGGCGAGCTAACTTTCTTGCATAAGTAAAGAGGAAAGATTCTAT
>NW_016956147.1:0-556 GCF_001483705.2 Eufriesea mexicana
GCTATCGGGTGGACTTCTGCGATACTGTGTGCCCTAGGATTTTCTGCTTGGCACTGGGGTGGCCAGCAATAGAGGTCGCGGCACGTTAGGCTGAGTTAGGTTATGCTTCCTTGGGATACGATAGGCTAAGTTTGGTCAGGGTAGCCTTGACTTTCGTGCTATAAACTGCGATTCGTTGTATTTCTGTGATCTACTGTGCTCTACCACACTCTGCTTGGCTATTGGTTGACCTGGGGCATTGGTCGCAGCAAGTTATGTAGAGGTATGCTACGTTCGGTTAGGTTAGACTCGGTCATGGTGCGACCGGGTATCCACGGGTTTTGTGCTATTCCCTGCAGTGCGGTGGATTTATGTGCTATACTGTGCTCGGCTAAGTTCTGCTTGGCTCCGTGATGGCCAGCAATAGCGGTCCCGTCGTGTTAGGTTGGGTCAGCCTCCGTCCGTGTGTGTTACGTTTGGCTGGGATAGGATATGCTTCTTCGACTTTTGTGCAATAAACTACTATCCACTGGACTTCTGGTCTCGAATGTGCTCTAATACGCTCTGCTTGTCTCAG
>NW_016956148.1:0-286 GCF_001483705.2 Eufriesea mexicana
AGAGAATAGGGGTATTCAAAATCTATAATCTGTTATGGCTTGGTGAATAGGTCGCACAACGTTCTTAATCCAATGTCATGCACAGCCATCTACTTGCCAGAGAATAAGTCTATTCAAAATCTATAAGCTGTCATAGCTTGGTGATTAGATCTCCTAACGTCATCAATCCAATGGCAAGTACAGCCATCTACTTGCCAGAGAATAGGTCTATTCAAAATCTATAACCTGTTATATCATGGTGAATAGATCGCCTAACGCCATCAATCCAATGGCAAGTACAGCCATC
>NW_016956148.1:350-561 GCF_001483705.2 Eufriesea mexicana
TGAATCCAATGGCAAGTACTGCCACCTACTTGCCAGAGCATAGGTCTATCCAAAATCTATAACCTGTTATTGCTTGGAGAATATATCGCCTACCGCCTCCAATTAAATGGCAAGTACAGCCATCTACATGCCAAAGAATAGGTTTATACAAAATCTATAATCTGTAATAGCTTGGTGAATAGTTCGGCTAACGCCTTCCATGCAATAGCAA
>NW_016956149.1:0-506 GCF_001483705.2 Eufriesea mexicana
ATATCCCTTCGCACATCCATGAACGTATCCATACATCCTTCCATAAGTCCATCCATACATACAGCCATACATAATCCCATTCATTCACATACATGCATCCATACATACATTCGCACATACATCCATACGTACTTCCATACCTACATCCACACATACAACCGTACATACATGCGCACATACATGCATCCATATATACATACGCCAGTACACCCATACATTCGAACATCCATACATCCGCACATCTCTACATTCAGACATCCATACATCCATACAACCACGCATCCATCCATCCATACATCCATCACACAAGCCATCCATCCATCCGTCCATCCGTCCACATAACCAACCATACATCCATACATCATTACATCCATACATCCATTCAACCATTAATCAATATATCCACACGTCCATACACCCATACATCCAACCATCCGTACATCCGTACATACATACATCCATCCATCAATACATCCATATATCCATACATTCATCCATACGTACAT
>NW_016956150.1:0-1318 GCF_001483705.2 Eufriesea mexicana
AAGTTCGGCCACCACGATAGTAGTCGATAATTTCAATAAAATTGAATTTTCCAGCCAGATTCTGTAGCATTGCCATCGCTGTAGCACGTCAGTAGAATCTTTCCGGCTTATATATGCTAGAAAGTTAGGTCACCACGATATTATTCGAAAATGTCAATAAAATTGAATTTTCTAACCATATTCTATAGCATTGCAATGGCTATAGCACGCCAATAGTAACGTTCCCGCTTATATATGCAAGAAAGTTATGACCCCACGAAATTAATCGAAAATGTCAATAGAATTGTATTTTCCAGCCAGATTCTGTTGCATTGCAATGGCGATAGCACGACAATAGAATCTTTCTTTCTTATATATGAACGAAAGATAGGTCACCACGATATTAGGCGATAGTGTAATATGTCAATAAAATTGTATTTTCCAGCCATATTCTATAGCACTGCAATGGCTACAGCACGCCAGTAGAACCTTTCCTCAATATTTATGCAGGAAAGGTAGCTCACCACAATATTAGCCGAAATCGTAAATAGAATTGAACTTTCCAGCCCGATTCTATAGCATTGCAATGGCTATAGCACGCCAAAAGAATACTTCCTCATTATTTATGCTGGAAAATTAGCTCTCCACGATATTAGTAGAAATGTCCATGAAACCGAGTTTTCCAGCCAGATTCTATAGCGTTGCAATGGTTATAGCACGCCAGTAGAAACTTTCCTCCTTATATATGCAAGAAAGTTAGGTCACCACGATAGCTGTCGATAGTGTGAATAAAATTGAATTTTCCAGCCAGATTCTGTAGCATTACCATGGCTATAGCATGCCAAATGTATATTTCATACTTATATAAGCAAGAGAGTTGGTTCACCGCGATATTAGTCGAAAATGTCAATAAAAATGTATTTTCCAACCAGATTCTATAGCAGTGCAATGGTTATATTACGCCAATAGTATCTTTCCTCATTATTTATGTGGTAAAGGTACCTGACCACGATATCAGTCGAAAATATCCATAAAATCGAATTTTCCAGCCAGATTCTATACCATTACCATGGCTGTAGCACGCCAGCAGAATCTTTCCTCCTTATGTGAGGCAAGAAAGTTAGAATTAGGTCACCTCGATGTGAGTCGAATATGTCAATAAAATTGATTTTTCTAACCATATTCTATAACATTGCAATAGCTACAGCACGCCAATAGAATCCTTCCTCATTATTTATGCTGGAAAATTAGCTCTCCACGATATTAGTAGAAATGCCCATAAAACCGAGTTTTCCAGCCAGATTCTATAGCGTTGCATTGGTTATAGCACGCCAGTAGA
>NW_016956151.1:0-549 GCF_001483705.2 Eufriesea mexicana
AGCAATAACAGATTATAGATTTTGAATAGGCGTATTCTCTGGAAAGTAGACGGCTGTACTTGCTATGGGATTGAAGGCACTAGGCGATCTATTCACCATGCTATAACGGGTTATAGATTTTGAATAGACCTATTCTCTGGCAATTAGATGGCTGTACTTGCCATTGGATTGATGGGGTTACGCGATGTATTCACCAAGCTATAGCAGATTATAGATCTTGAATGGACCTATTTTCTGGTAAGTAGATGTCTGTAATTGCCATTGGATTGACGGCGGTGGGCGATCTATTTACCAAGCTATAGCAGATTATATATTTTGAATAGACCTATTCTCTGACATGTAGATGGCTGTACTTGCGATTGAATTGGGGCGTTATTCGTTCTATTCACCGAACTAGAACAGGTTATAGACTTTGACTAGACGTATTTTCTGGCAAATAGAAGTCTGTTCTTGCCATTGGATTGAAGGTGTTGGGCGACGTATTCGCTAAGCTATAACAGATTATAGACTTTGAATAGACCTATTCTCTGGCAAGTAGATGGCTGTATT
>NW_016956152.1:0-578 GCF_001483705.2 Eufriesea mexicana
GAGACCAATATTCCTGGCCGCCCCGGAGCCAAGCAGATCATATTAGAGCATTTTGGAGCGCAGGAATCCACCGAAAGGCAGGGTAGAGCATAAAAGTCGAAGTAGCATGTGCTAACACGGACAAACATAACATAACCCAACCGGAGATGACGAGAACAATATTGCTGGCCTCTACAAAGACAAGCCGAATGCACTAAGGAGTAGTGCGCAGATATCCGCCGCATGGAAGTGAACAGCACAAGAGTTGAAGATATCGTAACCACATCTGACCCAACCGACCATAACGTAACTGATACTAACGTGCCACGGCCACTACTTCTCACCGCCCCAGAGTCGAGCGGGGTACAGCAGAGCAATGTAGAGCGCAGAGATCGACCGAATAGCAGTGTGTAGCACAAGAGACGAAGATATGCTAACATACCATGACCAAACCTAACCTACCCAAACCTAACGCAACTCGACCTAACGTGCCGAGACGGCAATTGCTGGCCTCCCCAGATCCATGCACAGAACACTAGAACACAGTAGAGCTCAGAAATGCGCGAATAGCTGTGTACATCACAAGTGACGAAGATATA
>NW_016956153.1:0-258 GCF_001483705.2 Eufriesea mexicana
GTCGCTGCACGTTAGGCTGAGTTAGGTTACGCTAGGTTATGTTACGATTTGTTAGTATAGAAGAAGATAGCTCCGCTGCTTGTGCTATACACTGCCATTCGGCGGATTCCTGCACTCTAATGCACTCTAATACGTTCAGCTTGACTCTGTGAACGACAGCAATACTGGTAACGGCACATTAGTTTGAGATAGGCCACTTTTGGTTAGGTTTGGTTAGGTCAGGTTAGGTTTGGGTACCATCGACCTTTGCCCTTACAC
>NW_016956154.1:0-2183 GCF_001483705.2 Eufriesea mexicana
CGAAGCTACCCTGACCTAACGAGTCCAAAACTCACCTTACGGAACGTAACGAACATGAAACCCACGCGCCGAGTCCACTGTTGCTGGCATAGCCGAGGCCAAGCAGAAGATAATAGAGCAAAGCAGTGCGCCGAAGGCCACCGAACAGGAGTGCATAGCACAAAAGTCAAGGCTATCCTATCCTAACCTAGCAAATCGTAACATATCCAAACGTAACATTACTGAATCTAACGTGCCGCGGCCAATATTGCTGGCCTCCACAGAGACAGGCAGAGAGTAGTACAGCAGATTCGAGCGCAGAAACACACTGAAAAACAGTGTATAGCGCGAAATTCATAAATAACCTGACCGAGCTTGACATAACCTGACACAAACAAACGTAACATAATTAAGCCTATCGTGCCAAGAACACTGTTGCCGACCTCGACAGAGTTAAGCAGAAAATATTGGAACACAGTAGAGAGCAGATATCTGCGGATAGCAGTGTATAGCACAAAAGGCTAAACTATCTAATCCTAACCTCATCAAACGTGACAAAACCAAACGTAGCTTTACTCGACCTAACGTTCCTCGACCACTATTGCTGTGCTCCTCAGAGCCAAGCAGGATATACTAGAGCACAGCAGAGCGCAGAAATCCACTGCATTGTAGTGTATTGCACAAAAGTCAAACATATCCTGACAGAACATGACCATACCTAACATACCCAAGCGTAGTGTAACTCAACATAATGTGCCTCGACCACTACTGCTGGCCTCCCATGTCCCAAGCAGAAGTTACTACAGCACGGCAGGGCGCAAAAATCCACCGCATTGCAGTGTATAGCACAAAAGCCAAACATACTGTCACCTAACCTGTCCTTATCTAACATAACCGAACGCAGCGTAGCTCAAGATAACGTGCTGCGACCACTCCTCCAGGCCCCCAGATCCAAGCAGCGTGTAGCAGGTCACAGTAGAACACAGAAGCTCGCAGTATAGCGGCGTATAGCACAAAAGACGATGCAGCCCCTTCTAACCTATCCAAACGCATCACAACGGAAAGTAACATAGCTCAACCTCACATTGCGACACCAGACTCGCTGGCCTCCACAAAGAGAAGCAGAATAAACTAGAGCACAGTAGTGCGCAGAATCCCACCGCATTGCAGTGAGTAGCACAAAAGTCGAAGGTGCTCTAACCTAACCTGCCCTAACCTAGCCTAACCAAATGATACATAAAAAAACCTTACGCGCCGAGATTACTATTGAAGCCTCCACAGACACAGACAGAAAATATTAGAGCGCAGGGGAGCGCAGAAGTCCGCGGATAGGAGTGTATAGCACAAAAGAATAAACGACACTATCCTAACGAACCAAACGTAACGTAACCAAACGTAGCATAGCTCAACCTAACGTTCCGACACCAATATTGCTGACCACCACAGAGACAAGCATGGTACATAAGAGCACAGTAATGTGCTGAAATCCCCCGCATTGCATATGCAATAACAAATAAGTAGATGATATCCTTACTTAACATGAACTAACCTAACATAGGGGAACGTAGCATAGCTCAACGTAACGTGCCGCGGCCACTACTTCTGGCCTCCCTAGAGCCAAGCATAATGTAGTAGAGCGCAGTAGATCCCAGAAATCCACCTGATGACAGTGAATTGCACGAAAGTCAGAGCTACCCTAACCATTCTTACCCAAACCTAGCCAAACCAAACCTAGCCTAACCCAACGTAACGTGCCACGACCACTGTTGCTGGCCTCCCCAGAGCCGAGCAGAATACACTAGAGGACAGCAGAGAGCAGGCATCCACCGCATTGCATTGCATAGCACAAAAGTCAAATATACCCTGACATAACCTGACCATACCTAACCAATCCGAACGTAGAGTAACTCAACGTAACGTGACGAGACCAATATTGATGGCGTCCCCAGAGCCAGGCAGAGCACATTAAAGCACAATATGGCGCAGAAATCCTCCGAAGAGCAGTGACCATCACAGAAGTCAATGTAGCCTGTAATAACCCAGCCAAACGTAACATAGACGTAACATATTCATACGTAACCTAACTCAACCTAACATGACGAAACAGCTGTCGCTGACCTCCACAGAGACAGAGTATACTAGAGCGTAGTAATGCGCAGAAATCCACCGCTTTGCAGTTTATAGCGCGGAAGTCGAGGAAACCC
>NW_016956155.1:0-397 GCF_001483705.2 Eufriesea mexicana
TTATGCAAGAAAGTAAACTCACCACGATATTATTCGAAAATGTCAATAAAATTGAATTTTCCATACTGATTCTATAGCATTGCAATGGCAATAGCACGCCAATAGAATCTTACCTCCTTGCTTATACAGGAAAGTTGGCTCACCACGATATTAGTCGAAAATGTCAATGAAATTGAATTTTACATCCAGATTCTATAGCATTCCAATGGCTATAGCACTCCAGAAGGATTTTACCTCCTTACTTAGGGAAGGAAGTTAGCTCACCACGATATTAGTCGTAAATGTCAATAAATTTGATCTTTCCAGCCACATTCGTTGGCATTGCAATGCCAAGAGCACGCCAATATAGTCTTTCCGCCTTGTCTATGCAAGAAAGATAGCTCACCACGATATTAGT
>NW_016956156.1:0-615 GCF_001483705.2 Eufriesea mexicana
ATCCATACCTAATGCATGCTTACGTAAACTAACCAAACGTAACGTAACTAAACATAACGTGTGACAGCCACTATTTCCGGCCTCCCCAGAGCGAAGCAGGGCATACTGAAGCACATCGTAGACCAGAAATCCACCGAAAAACAGCGCACAGCACGAAAGTCAAAGCTTTCCTGACCAAAAATAACCTAATGAAACCAAACCAAACGTAACCTAGCACAGCCTAACGTGCTGCGACCACCATTGCTGGCAACCCGAGAGTCGAGCAGAGTATAGTAGAGAAATTTAGTGCGCCGAAACCCACCGAATAGCAGTGTACATCACAAAAGCCGAAACTATCCTATCCCAATCTAACCAAATGTAACGCAACCTAACCACATAACCAAACGCAACATAACTCAGCATGCGGTGCGCAAGGTACTACTGCTGACGTGCACATAGCCAAGCAGAATATACTACAGCTGAGTCGGACGCAGAAATCCTCCGAATAGCAGTGTATGGCACAAACGTCGAAGACAGCCTAATCAACCGTAACCGACCCTAACGAAACCAAGCGTAACATAACTGAGCAAAACGAGCCGAGACCAGTATTGCTGGCATCCCCGGAGCCAAGCAGAG
>NW_016956157.1:0-361 GCF_001483705.2 Eufriesea mexicana
CCATCCATACAGGCACCAATCCATACATCCATCGATCCACACATCTATCCATCCATACATCCATACATATATACATCCAAACATAAATACATCCGTACATCCATACGTTCATACATCCATACATTCACACATATATACATGCACAAATCCGTCCTATCTTACAGCCATCCATCCATACTTACATCCATACGTACATCCACACATCCATAAATACTCCCATACACACATCCATAGATCCACACATAAACCCATACATTCACCCATACATACATGCAAAGATACAACCGTACATACATCTATACACACATCCATCCATCCATCCATCCTTCCATACAGCCATCCATCAAAGCATCTGCCCACC
>NW_016956158.1:0-528 GCF_001483705.2 Eufriesea mexicana
ATGATATAGATTGTGGCTGGAAAATACAATTTTGATGACATTTTCGACTTATATCGTGGTGAGATAACTTCCTTGCATTGGTAAGGAGGAAAGATCCTTTTGGCATGCTATAGCCATTGCAATTCAGTGGAATATGGCTGGAAAGTCCAATTTCGTTGACATTTTCGAATAATATCGTGGTGAGATATCTTCCTCCCGTAAGTAAGATGGAAGGATGCTTTCTGAGTGCTGTAGCCATTGCAATGATATAGATTGTGTCTGGAAAAAACAATTTTGTTGACATTTTCGACTAACACCATGGTGAGCTAGCTTCCATGCGTAAGTAAGGAGGAAATATGCTTTTTGAGTGCTATAGCCATTGCAATGGTATATAATGTGGCTGGAAAATACAATTTCGTTGACAGATACTATTTCGTTGACATTTTCGACTAATATCGTGGTGATCTTTCTTCATTGCATAAGTATGGAGGAAAGATGCTTTTTGAGCGCTATAGCCATTGCAATGCTATAGAATCTGTCTGGAAACTC
>NW_016956159.1:0-597 GCF_001483705.2 Eufriesea mexicana
TCTTGGGCACGGCCGGCTATTCCTTGGAGACTCATCTCCCAGCCTGCCGAGTCCACCACCCTGACGCACGTACGGTGGACGCGAACGTATGGGCTGTGCAGGTTTTTACCCTTGTCTGCCATCGTTTCTATCCTCGCGCAATTTTCGGATATAACGGCAGACATTTCCACCACAGACAGCGGACGGTGCACGCCAGCGATCTCCTCCCGTGTGGGAATGTCGCCTTCGCCCAGCTTATGCTCGTGTGTTTCGGGGCGAGTTCATTATCATCCAAACCATCGAATGGGTCATATTCCCCCATCACCGCCCTCCGCGGGCGCTTCGCCGTCCTCGCGGGGCTCCCACGAAGACGACGTTTCGCCGTCGCCCGTGCCGCTGACGGTACCAGCGAAGGAGGTGCACTCCCCCTCGTCGTCCGCCGCAGCGCCTTGCGCAATGTGGTGCTACGAGTCACGCGCCTCAGGCAGCAAGCTCCACTGGAGCCGCGTTGACACCACTAGCTGTAACCGTACCTTCCCTCCTAGGTGTACTGTTAGACTTCCCCAGGATGGTTGTCACTGCACGGGTTGCGAGCCCCTGCTCTGCCGCTTACACTGT
>NW_016956160.1:0-238 GCF_001483705.2 Eufriesea mexicana
TCCGCCGAATGGCAGTGTACAACACAAAAGTCAAAACTATCCTTGCCTAGCCAAAACAAATGTAGCATAGCTCAACCTAGCTTAGACCATAGCCGCTGATATCCCCAGAGCCAAGCAGAGTATACTAGGTACAGTAGGGAGCAGCAATGGACAGAATAGCAGTGTATAGCGCAAGAGCCAAAGCTACCATCTCAAAACGTAACACAAGTCAACCTAACGTGACGCGACCACCTTTGCT
>NW_016956161.1:0-760 GCF_001483705.2 Eufriesea mexicana
CGGTTATAGCGCGCAAATAGTATCTTTCCTCCTTATTTATGCAATAGAGGTATCTCACCACGACAATAGCTGAAAATGTCAATAAAATTGTATTTTCCATCCAGATTATATTGCAATGCAACGGCGGTGGCACGCCAATAGTATCTTTCCTCCTTATTTATGCAAGAAAGTCCGCTCGCCGCGACATAAGTCGAAAATGTGAATAAAATTGATTCCTCCAGCCACATTCTGTTGCGTTGCAGTGGCTATAGCACGCCAATGGAATTTTTCCTCCTTATTTACGCATGAAAGTTAGCTCACCACGGCAATGATCGTATACGTGAATAAAACTGCATTTCCCATGCAGATTCCATAGCGTTGCAATGGCTACAGCACGCCTATAGAATCTTTCCTGCTTATTTATGCAAGAAAGTCCGCTCGCCGCGACATAAGTCGAAAATGTGAATAAAATTTAATTTTTCAGCCAGATTATAAAGCATTCCAATGGCCATAGCTCGCGAATAGAAGCGTTCCTCCTTATTTATGCAAGAAAGTTAGCTCACCACGGCAATGATCGTATACGTGAATAAAACTGCATTTCCCATGCAGATTCCATAGCGTTGCAATGGCTACAGCACGCCTATAGAATCTTTCCTGCTTATTTATGCAAGAAAGTAAGCTCACCACGATATTAGATGAAAATGTCAATAAAATTTAATTATCCAGCATGATTCTATAGCATTGCAATGGCTATAGCACGCGAATAGTTTCTTTCTTCCTT
>NW_016956161.1:854-1177 GCF_001483705.2 Eufriesea mexicana
AGCATTGCAATGGCCATAGCTCGCGAATAGAAGCTTTCATCCTTATTTATGCAAGAAAGCTAGCTCACCACGATATCATTCGGAAATGTCAGTAAAATTTTATTTTCCGGCCAGTTTCTATAGCACTGCAACGGGTATAGTGCACAAATAGAATCTTTCCACCTTATTTCCGCAAGGTGGTTAGATAACCGAGATATTAGCCGAAAATGTCAATAAAATAAAATTTTTCAGTCAGGTTCTGTAGCATTGCAATGGGAATAGCACGACAATAGAATCTTTCCTCCTTATTTAAGCAAGGGAGATACCTCACCACGATATTAAAC
>NW_016956162.1:0-568 GCF_001483705.2 Eufriesea mexicana
CCAGCCAGATTCCATAGAAAAGCCATGGCTATAGCATGCCAAGTGTATACTTCATCCTTATTTAAGCAAGAAAGATAGTTCACCACGATATTAGAGGAATATGTCAATAAAAATGAATATTCCAACCAGATTCTATAGTAGTGCAATGGATATATTACGCCAATTATTAGTTTCCTTCTTATTTCTGCAAAAAACCTCGCCCCTCACGATATTAGTCGAGAACGTCAATAAAATTGAATTTTCCTGCCAGATTCTATACCTTTGCTATGGCTGTAAACGCCAATAGAATAATTCGTACATATTTATACAAGAAAGTTAGGTGACCACGATGTTATTCGAAAATATCAATAAAGTTGAATTTTCCAGCCAGATTCTATGGCATAGCAATGACTATAGCACGCCAGTAATATCTTTCCTCCTTATATATGCAAGAAAGATAGGTCACCACGATATTAGTCGAAAATGTCAATAAAATCGAATTTTCCAGTCTGATTCTGTAGGATTGCAGTGACTATAGTACGCCGGTAGAACCTCTCCTCCTTATTTATGCGAGAAAGTTAGCTCACCA
>NW_016956163.1:0-1082 GCF_001483705.2 Eufriesea mexicana
AGAGCGCAGTGGAGCGCAGGAATCCAACGATTATCAGTTTACAGTACAAAAGTCAAAGATATCATAGCCAATCTTTGGACATCCTCGCCTAACCAAACGAAACCAAGCTGAACCTGTCGTGTCACGACATCTATTGCTGGCCGGCCCAGGGACGAGCAGAGTATGGCAGAGCAATGTAGAGCGCAGGAAACCACCGTATCGCAGTGTATAGGTCAAAAGTCAAAGTTATCTTATCCTAACCAAGCCAAAGGTAACACAGCCAAGCACAACATAACACATCCTAACGCGACTGGACCACTGTTGATGGCCTCCCTGGTGCCAAGCGGGACATGCCGGAGCACAGTAGAGCGCAGAAGTTCATCGAATAGCAGTGTATAGCACAAAAGTCAAAGCTATCATAACCTAACCCAAACCAACATAACCTAACCTAACGAAGCCTAACTCTAGCTAACGAGCCAAGACCAGTGTTACTGGCCTGCCTGGAGTCCAGCAGATTATAGTACAACAACGTAGAGTGTAGAATTCCACCGAATAGCTGTGTATAGCACAAAAAAACACCTCTATTATCTCATAACCTACACAAACGTAATGTTAACAAACGTAACATTACCTAACCTGACGTTTCGACACCATCATTGCTGGCCTCCCTACAGGAAAGCTGAATACTCAAAAGCACAGCGGAGCGCAGTAATCCACAGAATATCAGTGTATGGCAAAAAATCAAAGCTGTCCTAGATTAACGTATTCAAACGTAACATAACCAGACGCAACCTATCTACACGTAACGGGTCTACACCACTATTCCTGACCTCCCAGAGCCAAGCAGGGCTAACTAGAGCAGAGTAGGGCGCAGAAATCCAGCGAACAGCAGTGTACAGCACAAAAGACAAAGCTACCCGGGCCAAAGTTATCGCAACGTAGCCTAACCTCACGTAACGTGACTCAACCTGACGTGCCTCGAAAACTATTGCTCACCACTTCAGAGACGAGTGGAGTATAGTAGAGAGAAGTAGAGCCTGAAAAGTCACCGTATATCACTGTGTACCACGAAAGTCAAAGCTATCCAAGCCTAACCCAAACGA
>NW_016956164.1:0-491 GCF_001483705.2 Eufriesea mexicana
GTGGATGTAAGGATGGATGGATGAATGGTTCGACGGAAGTATGGATGGGTGGAAGTATGGATGAACGGATGTATTGAAAGATGGATGTACGGATGGGTGTATGTATGGATGAATGCATGTTGGGATGGATTGATGTATGAAGGGACGGATGTACGGATGTATGAATGTACGGGTATGTGTATGTATGGATGTGTGGGTGCATGAATGGATGGGTGGATGGACTGAAGTGTGAGCGAAAGGATGGGAGGATGTACGGATGCGTGTATGTATGGATGGGTGTATGGTTCGATGGATGTATGGATGGGTTCTAGTATGGATGGATGGATGTATGGTTCGATGGATGTATGGATGGGTGGATGTATGGATGGATGGATATGAAAGGTGGATGTGTGAATGGATGTATGTATGGATGCGGGGTTGTATGGACAGAGGAATGTATGGATGGTTTGAGGTATGGATGGAAGGATGTACGTATGTATGAATGCATGGAT
>NW_016956165.1:0-514 GCF_001483705.2 Eufriesea mexicana
CGCAACAGTGGTCTCTGCAGGTTAGGTTGAAATATGGTACGTTTTGTTACGTTATGTTAGCTTTGGTTAGGTTGGGATTGCTTTGACACATGTGCCCAACACTGATATTCTAAGGACTTCTGTGCTCTACTGTGCTCTGCTATACTCTGCTCGACACTGCGGACGACAGTAACAGTAAGTGAGCTCGGCACGTCAGGTTCAGTTAGGCTACCGTTGGGTAGGTAATGTTGGTTCGAGTTATGTTTGGATAGATTTGACTTTTGTGCTATACACTGCTCTACGTTGAATTTCTGCGCTCTGCTGCGCCCCGGTATGGCTTGATGGCCTCTGGGGGCCAGCAATAATGGTCCCGGCACGGAAGTTTGAGTTAGGTTACGCATGGCATGGCTAGGATCGGATGTGTTTGGCAAGTGTAGCTTTGACTTCTGTGCTACGAACTGCCATTCGGTCAATATCTGTGCCCTGCGTTGCTTTACTAGCATCTGCTTGTCCACGGAGAAGCCAACGATAGTGG
>NW_016956166.1:0-540 GCF_001483705.2 Eufriesea mexicana
AGAGAGAAGCAGAACACATTAGATAACAGTACAGCCGTATAGAAGTGTACAGTCCACAAGTAAGAGCTATCCACTCCTCTCCTGACCAAACTTAACGTAACCAAACGTAACATAGCTCATCCTGACGTGCCGAGACCGCAATTGCTGCCCTCCCCAGAGCTAAGGAGAACGTATTAGTGGAGAGTATAGCGCAGAAACCCATAGAAGCGAAGTTCATAGCACAATAGTCGAAGATTCCCTATCCCAACATAACCAAACGTAACATAACCTACCGCAATCTAGCTGAACATAAAGCGCCATGACAAAGATTTCTTGCCTCCGCAGTCTCGAGCAGATTATAGCAGAGCACACTAGAGCGTAGAAATCCGCCGAACATCAGTGTGTACCAAGAAAATCATATCTATCCAAACTTAGCCCAGGATGAATAACTTAGCCCAGGATGACATAACCGAGCCAAACGTAGCCTAACACAACCTGACATGACGACACCTCTATTACTGGCTTCCCCAGAGCTATGCGGAACGTACTAGAGCACAGTAG
>NW_016956167.1:0-342 GCF_001483705.2 Eufriesea mexicana
ATATCGTGGCGAGCTAACATTCTTGTATTAATAATGAGGAAGGGATCTATTGGCGTACTATAGTCATTGTAATGCTGTTGCATCTGGCTCGAAAATTCAATTTCATTGACATTTTCAACTAATATCGTGATGAGCTAACTTTCTTGCAGAAATAAGGAGGAAGAATTCTATTGGCGCGCTATAGCCATTGCAATTCTATAGAATCTGTCTTTAAGATACAATTTTATTAACTTTTTCGACAAATATCGTCGTGAGCTAACTTTCTTGTACAAATAAGGAGAAAAGATACTATTGCCGTGCTATAGCCATTACAATGCTATAGTATCTGCCTCGAAAATTCAA
>NW_016956168.1:0-575 GCF_001483705.2 Eufriesea mexicana
AATTTTATTGACATTTTCCACTGATATCGTGGTGAGCTATCTTTCTTGCGTAAATAAGGCGGAGATATTCGATTGGCGCGCTATTGCCATTGCAATGCCAAAGAATCTTGCTGGAAAATTCAATTCTATTGACATTTTCCACTACATTGCAATGCTATAAAATCTGGATGGAAAATTCAATTTTATTGGCAATTTCGACTGATATCGTGGTGAGCTTGCTTTCTTGCATAAACAAGGAGGAAAGAGTATATTGATAACTTCCTTACATAAATAAGGAGAAAAGATACTATTGGCGTGCTATAGGCATTGCAATGCTATAGAATCTGAAAGGAAAATTCAATTTTATTGACATTTTTGACTAATATCGTGGAAAGCTACCTTTCTTGCATAAATACGAAGGAAAGATTCTATTGGCGTGCTATAGCCATTGCAATGCTCTGGCATCTGGCCGGAAAGTGCAATTTTTTGACAGTTTCGACTAATATCTTGGTGAGCTTGCTTCCATGCATAATTATATAGGAATGATCCTTTTGGCGTACTATAGCCATTGCAATAATGTAGAATCTGGCAGGAAA
>NW_016956169.1:0-254 GCF_001483705.2 Eufriesea mexicana
TCCGCTGTGTCAAGCACAACATATCAGAGCTCAGCAGAGCGCAGAAACCCACCGAATAGCAGTATATACCACGAATGTCCAAGCTATGGAAGCCTCACCCAAACCTACGTAGCCTAGCTAAACGTAGCATAAATAAGCCTAACACTTCGATACCACCATTGCTGCCCTCCCCAGGAACAAGCACAGCTTATTAGAGCACGGTACAGCGTAGAAATCCGCCGAATAGCAGCGTATAGCACAAAAGTCACTGTTAT
>NW_016956170.1:0-597 GCF_001483705.2 Eufriesea mexicana
CCAAACCTAACCAATACTAACACAACTATCGTGCCGAGACCACTATTGCTGGCCTCCAAAGAGTCGAGCAGAGTAGAGTAGAGCACAGTAGAGCGCAGAAATCCACCGATATACCGTCTATGCCGAGAGAGTCAGAGCACTCCATGCCTGAGCCAAACAAACATAACCTAACCGAACGCAACATATCTCAACCGAAAATGCCGTGAGCAGTTTTGCCGGCCTCCCCTGCGCCAAGCAAGGCATATTGCGGCACGGTAGAGGGCAGAAATCCACCGAAGGGCAGTACATTGCACAAATGTCAAAGCTACCCTGTCCTATCACATCCAAACATAATTTAATCAAACGTATCCTAACTTAACCTTACGTACCGAGACCAAAATTGCTGTAATCCCCTCGGCCAATCAGAATATGCTGGGGCACAGTAGAGCGCAGAGAGTCACCATATAGCAGCATACAGCTCAATAGTCGAATGCATCACAACCAAACGCGACCAAACCTAACACATCGAAACGTAGACTAACTAAATTTAACGAACCGAGATCACTCTTTTTGGCCACCACAGTGCCGAGCAGAACACATTAGAGCACAGTGGAGGGC
>NW_016956171.1:0-1692 GCF_001483705.2 Eufriesea mexicana
TGGCCTCCCCACAGACAGGCAGAACATATTACAAGAGAGTGGAGCGCAGAAGACAACAGAAGGGTA
This sequence comes from Eufriesea mexicana, assembly GCF_001483705.2. Taxonomy (NCBI): domain Eukaryota; kingdom Metazoa; phylum Arthropoda; class Insecta; order Hymenoptera; family Apidae; genus Eufriesea; species Eufriesea mexicana. The sequence continues at coordinate 67 of NW_016956171.1, forward strand.
GTGAATAGCAGAAAGGCCAAAGCTATGCAAGCCTATCCCATGCTAACATAACCTAACCATACGTAACATGACCCAACCTAATATACAGTATCCACAGTCTCTGGTCACCCCAAATGAAAGCAAGGCATATTAGAGCACAGCAGAGAGCAAGAATCCACCGAAATAACAGTGCATGTAACGAGAGTCACAGCCAGCCTAACTAAACATAACCTTCTCTGACCAGATCAAACGCACCCTAACACAATCTACAGTGCCGCGAGAGCCATTGCTCTCCCCCCAGAGTCGAACAGTGTATAGTAGGGCTACGAGGAGCGCAGAAAGCCTCCGAAGTGCAGCGTATAGCACAAAAGTAAATGCAATCCTATCCCAACCTGACCACGCGTAACGTAACCGAACGTAACATGTCTAATAATTACGTGTTGAGAACACATTTACTGACCTCCACAGAGACAAGCAGAACATGTTAGAGGAGAATAGAGCGAAGAAATCCATGGAATCGCAGTGCATAGCACAATCGTCGAAGCAACCCTATCCTAACGTAACCAAACTTAGCATAACCGAACGTTGCCTATCTCTCCCTAACGTGCCGAGGCCACAATTGCTTCCTTCCCAGAGCCAAGCAGAATGCACTGGAGCACAGTGGAGCGCAGTAATCCACCGCGTAGCTGTGTACAGCACAAGGGTGTGAGATGTCCCGACATAACCTGTCCTAACGTACCATAACCGAACACAGATTAACTAAGCATAAGGTGCCGAGACTACTATTGCTGGCCCTCTCAGAGCCAAACAGGGAATATTATATCTATGTTGAGCGCTGAAATCCATAGAATGGCAGTGTACTGCACAGAAGTCAAAGCTAACCTATCCTAACATAACCGAGCGTAACATAACTATACATAATGTAACCCAACATAATGTGCCGTGACCACTATTGCTGGCCTCCGCAGATACGAGCAGATTATAGCAGTGCACAGTAGAACTAGAAATCCGCCAAATAGCAGTGTATATCACGAATACCATTGCTACGGGGACCTATCCCAGGCTAACGTATCCCAACCAAACGTAGCCTACCTCAACCTAACGTGCCAAGACCACTACTGCTGGCCGACACAGAGCCAATCAGAGCATGTTCGTGCTCAGTAGAGCGCAGAAGCACACGAATATCTGTGCAATGCACAAAAGCGAAAGCTATCCAGGCAAAACTTTGCCCAAACTAACCTAACCGAACGTAACCTATCTCAACACAACGCGCAGAGGCCACATTTGATGGCCTTCCCAGTGACAGACTGTGCACACTAGAACGCTGCAGTGCGCTGAGACCTACCGGATGGCAGTGTATACACAAAAACCAAAGGTACCACCTCCGATCCTAGCCAGAGTATATCCTAGCTTAACAGCGTATCCCACGAAAGTCAAATCCATCCAAACCTGCCACAAACAAGCATACCGAAGCCAAACGTAGCCTAACTTAACATATCCTGCCGATGCCACATTACTGGCCACCATTGAGCCGAGCAATGCAGATAATTGTAGAGCGCTGGGATCGACAGCATAGCCGTGTATAGATAAAAAGTCAACGCACTCCCAACCAAAAATAATGAAACCTATCCAAAACGTACGAAATAC
>NW_016956172.1:0-712 GCF_001483705.2 Eufriesea mexicana
TTTGTCAAAAATGTCAATAAAATGGAATCTGCCAAGCACATTCCATATCATTGCAATGGCTATTGCACGCCAGTAGAATCTTCCCCCTTATTTACGCAAGAAAGGCAGCTCACCACTATATTAGACGAAAATGTCAATAAAATTGAATTTTCCACCCAGCTTCTATAGCATTGCAATGCCTATAGCACGCCAATAGAATCTTTCCTCCTTATTTATGCAAGAAAGGCAACTCACAACGATATTAGTCGAAAATGTCAATAAAATGTAATCTGCCAGGCACATTCTATATCATTGCAATGGCTATAGCACGCCAATAGTGTCCTTCCCCCTTATTTATGCAAGAAAGGCAACTCACAACGATATTAGTCGAAAATGTCAATAAAATTGAATTTTCCACCCAGCTTCTATAGCATTGCAATGCCTATAGCACGCCAATAGAATCTTTCCTCCTTATTTATGCAAGAAAGTTAGTTCACCACGATATTAGTCAAAAATGCCAATAAAATTAAATTTTCCAGACCGAATCGTCTGCATTGGAGTGGCTATAGCACTCCAAATGGATTTTTCCTCCTTGCGCATGCAAGGAAGTTAGCGCACCACGGTATTAGTCGAAAACGTCAATAAAATACCTTCCAGCCAGATTCCAGACCATAGCAATGCCTATAGCACGCCAATAGAATCTTTCCTCCTTATTTATGCAAGGAAGCCAGCT
>NW_016956173.1:0-794 GCF_001483705.2 Eufriesea mexicana
CATTTATATATCAGTTAATCAAATGGATATTTCTTGAATTATTATCAGCAGTGAAGACTTTTTTCTCATTTTAACACTGGTTTTATAGACAGACCCCCTAATACTATGGCTTTTAAAGTCTCCAAATTCTTATAGATATTTCTACACATTTTTGTCATAATGAAACACATACACTCTATACTCAATATATCTTTACCTTTCATAACTATTGCCAAGTCTTCATTCTCCATCTCTACAATGATCCTCATATTTGCATGTCGATGCCAAACATCTTGATCTCTTGATACACATGCTGCTTCCCTTGTTTTTTGATTCGACATAATATACATTTCCTCTTCTCACTGCATTCATTAGAACCTCTCTCTTTTCCTTGTATACTTCATCTACATCATTCTGAAATATACCACATTATTACTGGTCAAATACATTTCTTTATGTAAGAGCTTAGATTTAATAAAGAATAATTCTTCCCACCTAATGGCTCTACACTGCTGATTTTCCACTAGTCCAAATCTTTTGTCCTCTTGCACGTGGCTGTTTATTTCAAGAGAATATGTTATTGCAATAGAAATATTTTTACAACCAGGCTCTGCAATCACTAATAAAAGTTAGAAAAACAATGTGTTATATCTCACGCTATTTAATTACAACCGAAGGTTATGTTAATACAAAGACGTATATTCTTTTGCACAGTGCAGGCACACTACTATGAGCATAACAATGCTTTTTTCTTTCCCGTGTTTTTTTGCAATTTTTTGCTCATCACTTAGAGAAAAATCAACAAATTACTCAAT
>NW_016956174.1:0-516 GCF_001483705.2 Eufriesea mexicana
GTGGGGTATGCTCGACCGACGCTGCGGCTGAGTGCTACGTGGCGTCCAAAATGGCCGCCTGTCGCTGTTATATTCTTGAAATTCTTCTAATTCCACTTGCAGATCGCAAATCACAGAGTTCTATAGCTCAAAATGAGCACACTGCAAGACTAAACAAGCACAATTGGAGGGAAGTCCCTCCTCTTCCCCGTTCTTGCAAGATCGAAGATCGAGTATACGAGCGCGTCACCGACGAGCGGCGGAGACGCCAAAACACCTATCTTCTGCTTTCCTCCTTGAAAATCCTTCCAGCAACACGGGATTCCGGCCACTGGTAGACTTCCACTTCACAATTACTCTGATGTCACTTTCTCGAAGAAATCCTCAGATTTAGACACCGAACTTGACTCGGAACGCGGAGCGACGTGAAATCGACCGCACTGCTCAAAGCCAACTCAAAGCCAGGGAGGCGACTCACCAAGCTATGACAGGTTATAGATTTCGAATAGACCTATTCTCTGGCAAGTAGATGGCTGT
>NW_016956175.1:0-316 GCF_001483705.2 Eufriesea mexicana
ACGCCTTCAATCCAATGCCAAGTACAGCCATCCACTTGCCAGAGAATAGGCCTATTCAAAATAATTAGTCTGTTATAGTTTGGTGAATAGGTAGCCTAACGCCTTCAATGGAATGGCAAGTACAGCCATCTAATTGCCAGAGAATATGTCTATTAAATATCTATAATCTATTATAGCTAGGCGTATAGATCGCCTAACGCCTTCAATCGAGTGGCAAGTACCGCCATCTACTTGCCTGAGAATCGGTCTATTCATAATCTATAATCTGTTATAGCTTGGTGAACAGATCGCCAAGCGCCTTCAATCCAATGACAGG
>NW_016956175.1:370-640 GCF_001483705.2 Eufriesea mexicana
TGTTATAGCTTGGTGAATAGATCGCCTAACGCCATCAATCCAATGGCAAGTACAGTCATCTTCTTGCCAGAGAATAGGTCTATTCAAAATCTATAATCCGTTACAGCTTGGAGAATAGAACGCATAACGCCTTCAATTCAATGGTAGGTACAGACATCTACTTGCCAGAAAATAGGTCTAGTCGAAATCAATATCCTGTTATAGATGGGTGAATAGGTCGCCTAACGCCATCAACTATTGGCAAGTACAGCCATCTACTTGCCAGAGAAT
>NW_016956176.1:0-523 GCF_001483705.2 Eufriesea mexicana
GAAGGAGTTAGGCCAACTATTCACCAAGCTATAACAGATTATAGATTTTGAATAGACCTATTCCTTGGCAAGTGGATGACTCTACTTGCTATTCGATTGCATGCGATAGACGATCTATTCACCAAGCTACAACGGGTTACAGATTTTGAATAGACCGATTCTCTGGCATGAAGGTGGCTGTACTTGCCATTGGATTCAAGGCGCTATGCTATCTATTCACCAAGCTATAACAGACTATAGATTTTCAGTAGACAACCAGGCAAGTAGGTGGCAGTACTTGAGATTGGATTGAAGGCGTTAGGCGATCTATTCACCAAGCTATAACTGGTTTTAGATTTTGAATAGAAATATTCTCTGGCAAGTAGATGGCTGTACTTGACATTGGATTGAAGGCGTTATGCGTTCTATACAACAAGATATAGCAGATTATAGATTTTGAATAGACCTATTGTCAGCCAAGTAGATGGCAGTACTTGCGATTGGATTGAAGGCGTTTGGCGATCTATTCACCATGCCATAGCAG
>NW_016956176.1:710-985 GCF_001483705.2 Eufriesea mexicana
AACGGGTTACAGATTTTGAATAGACCGATTCTCTGGCATGAAGGTGGCTGTACTTGCCATTGGATTCAAGGCGCTATGCTATCTATTCACCAAGCTATAACAGACTATAGATTTTCAGTAGACACTTTCTCTAGCAAGAAAGTGGCTGTACTTGCCATTGTATTGAAGACGATGGGCGACCTACTCACCAAGCTACAACTCATTATAGATTCTGAATAGACCAATTCTCTGGCTAGCAGATGGCTGTACTTGCCATTGGATTGAAGGCGTTAGGC
>NW_016956177.1:0-623 GCF_001483705.2 Eufriesea mexicana
GGTTGGAAAAGTCAATTTTATTGACATTTTCGACTTATAACGTGGTGAGTTAACTTTATCGCATATATAAGGAGGATTGATTCTAATGGCGTGCTACTGGCATTGCAATGCAATAGAATCATGCTGGAAAATTCAATTTCATATACATTTTCCACTAATATCATGGTGAGCTAACTTCCTTGCATAGGTAAGCAGGAAGGATCCGTTTGGAGTGCCACAGCCATTGCAATGCTGCGGAATCTGGCTGGAAAATTCAATTTTATTGACATTTTCGACTAATATCGCTGTGAGCTAGCTTTCTTTCATAAACAACGAGGATAGATTATTTTGGCAAGCTGTAACCATTGCAGTGCTCTAGAATCTTCCTGGAAAATTCAATTTCATTGACATTTTCGACGAATATCGTGGTGAGCCAACTTACTTGTATAAGTAAGGAGGGAAGATTCTATTGGCGTGCTATTGCCACTGCAATGCTACGGAATCTGGATGGAAAGTTCAATTTTATTGTCATTTTCTACTGGTATCGTGGTGAGCTAGTTTTCTTGCATAAACAAGGAGGACGGATTATATCGGCAAGCTATACCCATTGCAATGCCTCAGAATCTGGCTGGAAAGTTCAATTT
>NW_016956178.1:0-654 GCF_001483705.2 Eufriesea mexicana
GCTACACTACGTACGGTTTGGTCAGGTTAGGTCATGTTATGTTAGGATATCTTCGTGTCTTGTTCCTCACACTGCTATTCGGTTGACCTCTGCGCTCTACATTGCTCTGCTGTTCTTAGCTCGTCACTGTGGCTTCGAGCAATAGTGGCCGTGGCACGTTAGGTTCCGTTATGTTATAACTGGTTAGGTCAGGCTAGGCTACGTTTGAGTAGAATAGCAGTGACGCTCGCACTGTACACTACTGTGTGGTGGATTCACAAGAATGCAGACCTATTTGTGCGCACTACTGATCTGTGGTATATTCTGCTTGGCTCTGCGGGGGCCAGCAGTAGTGGACCCGGCACGTCAAGTTGTGCTAGGCAAAGTTTTGTTATGTTATGTTTGTTTGGGTCAGGTTTGCATATCGTTGACTTTCGTGGGGTACACTGACATTCGATGGACTTCGTCGCTCTACTGTGCTGCAGTGTTCTCCGCTTGGCACCGAGGAGGCCAGCAACAGTAGTCTAGGCGCGTTGTGTTGAGTTATGGTACGTTAGGTTATGTTACGTTAGGTCAGGTTGGGCTAGCATGACTTCGACTTATGTGCTGTAAGCTGATATTCTGTGGATTCCTGAACACTACTGTGATCTAATATGCTCTGCTTTGCTCTGGGGA
>NW_016956179.1:0-491 GCF_001483705.2 Eufriesea mexicana
TATTACATAAATAAGGAGAAAAGATTCTATTGGCGTGCTATTGCCATTGCAATGCTATAGAATCTGACTGGAAAATTCAATTTTACTGACATCTTCGACTAATACCGTGGTGAGCTAATATTATTACATAAATAAGGAGGAAAGATTCAATTGGAGTGCTATAGGCATTGCAAAGCTATAGAATCTTCCAGGAAAATTCAATTTTACTGACATCTTCGACTAATATCGTGGTGAGCTAATTTTATTACATAAATAAGGAGGAAAGATTCAATTGGAGTGCTATAGGCATTGCAAAGCTATAGAATCTTCCAGGAAAATTCAATTTTATTGACTTTTTTGACTAATACTGCTGTGAGCTGACTTTCTTGCATAAATAAAGAGGAAATATTCTGTTGGCGTGCTATAGGCATTGCAAAGCTGTTGAACCAAGAAGCATAGTACAATTTTATTGACATTTTCGACTAGAATCGTGGTGAGCAAACTTTATTGCG
>NW_016956180.1:0-581 GCF_001483705.2 Eufriesea mexicana
GTGACCTAACTTTCTTGCATATATAAGGAGGAAAGCTTCTAATGGCGTACAATGGTCATTGCATTCCTATAGAATATGTCTGGAAAATTCAATTTTATTGACGTTTTCGACTAATATTGTGGTGACATATCTTTCTTGCATATATAAGGAGGAAAGCTTCTAATGGCGTACAATGGTCATTGCATTCCTATAGAATATGTCTGGAAAATTCAATTTTATTGACGTTTTCGACTAATATTGTGGTGACATATCTTTCTTGCATATATAAGGAGGAAAGCTTCTAATGGCGTACAATGGTCATTGCATTCCTATAGAATATGTCTGGAAAATTCAATTTTATTGACGTTTTCGACTAATATCGTGATAACCGATCTTTCTTACATATATAGCGCGGAAAGGTTCCACTGACGTGCTATAGCCATGGTAATGCAATAGAATATGGCTGGAAAATTCAATTTTATGGATATTATCGACTACTATCGTGGTGACCTAACTTTCTTTCATAAATAAGGAGGAAGGATTCTGTTGGCGCGCTATAACCATTGCAATGCCATAGAATCTGGACGGAAAATATAATTTTA
>NW_016956181.1:0-486 GCF_001483705.2 Eufriesea mexicana
CTAACCTAACCTGACCAAGCCTAAACCATCCAAACGAAGCCCAACTCAACGCAATAAGCCGAGGCCGCTATTGTTGCATGCACCAGGGCCAAGCAGAATACAGTAGAGCAGAGTAGAGTGCAGAAGACCACCGCAATACAGTGTACAGAACAGAAGTCAAAGATATCCCAACCTAACCAAACGTACCGAACGTAACCTAACGTACCTTATCCCTATCTAACGCGGCGCGGCCGCTCTCTCTCTGGCCTCACCAGAGCAGAGCAGAGCATATTAGATCAGAGTAGTGAGGAGAAATCCATCCAATAGCAGCTTACAGCGGAAAATTCAAAGGCAACCTAGCGTAACCTAGCCAAACGTAACATAGCCAGGCGTAACCTAACTCAACCTAACGTGCCTAGATTGATTGATACTGCTGACCTTTTCTGAGCCAATCAGAATATACTAGAGCAGAGTAGAGTCCTGAAATCGACCGCATTGCATTGAAAA
>NW_016956182.1:0-300 GCF_001483705.2 Eufriesea mexicana
GGCTCTGAGGATGCCAGCGGTAGTGGTCTCGGCGTATAGGTTTGAGAAACGTTACGTATGTTCATATTACGTTTGCGTAGGTTAGAACACGGTTACCTTGGCTTCTGTGCTATACACTATACACTGCCTTCGGTGGGCTCCTGCTTCCTTCTGTGCCCTAACATCTTCTGCTTGGCGCTAAGGAGGCCAGTGCTGGTGTTCTCTGCTCGTTACGTTGAATTATGCATCGTTTGTCTGTGTTACGTTTGGTGAGGTTAGGATAGGATAGCCTACAGTTTTGTGTTGTGCGCTGCTCTTCGC
>NW_016956183.1:0-318 GCF_001483705.2 Eufriesea mexicana
AGGATGGATTCTATTGGCGTGCTATAGGCTTTGCAATGCTATAGAACCTGGCTGGAAAATTCAATTTTATTGACTTTTACGACTAATATCGTGGTGAGCGAACTTCCTTGCATAACTAAGGAGGAAAGATTCTATTGGAGTGCTATAGACATGGAAATGCAATAGAATCTTCCTGGAAAATTGAATTTTATTGACATTTTCGTCTAATATCGTGGTGAGCTAAATTTCTTGCATGAACAAGGAGGAACGTTTATTTTGGCAAGCTGTAACCATTGCAGTGCCATAGAATTTGGCTGGAAAGTACATTTTTATTGTCAT
>NW_016956184.1:0-1172 GCF_001483705.2 Eufriesea mexicana
TAGCTTTGGTTTGGTTTAGAGAACTTCGACCTTTCTGCTATACACTGCGGCTATATGGACATCTGCGCTCTACTCCCCTCTATTATACTCTGCGTTGCTCTGGTGATGCCAGCAATGGTGGTATCGGTACGTTTGGTTGTGTTAGGTTAGGGTAAGTTTGCTCAACGTTGCTTTGACTTTTTCGCTATTAAGTGCTTTTCGGCAGATATCTGCGTTCTGCATTGGTGAACTAGCATCTGTTTGTCTCTGGGGAGGCCAGCAAAGGTGGTAGTGGCACGTTCGGTTGAGTTATGTTACCTTTAGTTGCGTTAGGTTACTTTAAGTTTCGATAGGATATCATTGACTTTTGTGCTATACGCTGCATTTCGGTGGCTTTCTGCGCTCCACTGTGCTCTAGCATATTCCTCTAGGCTATGGGGATGCCAGCAGCATTGGTCTCGTCACATTAGTCTGAGCTATGTTGCGTTTGATAATGTTACGTTTGGCTAGGTCAGGAGAGGATGGTTGTGATTTTTGTGCCATACACAGCTATTCGGTGGGCTTGCGCGCTCTACATCACACTACCTCACTCTGCTCGACTACGGTGGGAGCAGCAGTAGCTGTCGTGGCAAGACAGGTTGAGTAAGGTTACGCTTGGTTAGGTTAGCTTAGGTAAGATTAGGTTAGGTTACGTTTCGTTAGGATGGCTTTGACTTTTTTGCTATACACTGCTATTCAGGGGATGTCTGCGCTCCACTGTGATCTAATATTTTCTGCTTTGTTCTGAGAGGCTAGCAATAGCGGTCTCGGCACGACAGGTAGGGCTTTGCTACCTTCGGTTATGTTACGTTTGGTTGCGCTAGGGTAGGGTAGCTCTGACTATTGTGCTATGCACTGCTATTCTATTTATTTCTGCGCTTTATTCTCCTCTAATATGTTCTGCTTGGCTCTGGGGAGGGCAGTAATAGTGGTCTCGGCCCGTGAGGATGAATTATGCTTCGTTTCATTGCGTTACGCTTTGTCAGGTTAGGATAGGGTAGCTACGACTTTTGTACTATACACTGCCATTCCGAGGATTCATGCGCTCTATACTGCTCTATTATACTCCATATCGGGTGGCCAGCAATAGCGGTCGCGCCACCTTAGGTTGAGTTCGATAGCGTTTGGTCAGGTTAGGTTATGCTTGGTTAGTT
>NW_016956185.1:0-1012 GCF_001483705.2 Eufriesea mexicana
TAAAATTGAATTTTCCAGCCAGATTCTACTGAATTGCAATGGCTATAGCACGCGAATAGTATCTTTCCCGCTTACTTATGCAAGGATGCTAGGGCGCCACGATATTAGTCGAAAGTTTCAAAAAATTGGGTTTTCCAGGACGATTGTATAGCATAGCACTGCCTATAGCACGCCAATAGAGTATTTGCTCCTTATTTATGCAATAAAGTTAGCTCACCACGATATTAGTCGAAAGTTTCAAAAAATTGGGTTTTCCAGGACGATTGTATAGCATAGCACTGCCTATAGCACGCCAATAGAGTATTTGCTCCTTATTTATGCAAGAAAGTTAACTCACCACGATATTAGTCTAAAATGTCAATAAAATTGAATTTTCCTTCCAGATTCTAGAGCATTGCAACGCCTGTAGCACGCCAACAGAATCTTTCATCCTTATTTATGCAAGCAAGTTAACTCACCAAGATATTAGTCGAAAATGTCAACAAAACTGTATTTTCAGCCTCATTCTATATCAATGCAATTTCTATAGCATTCAAAAGGTATCTTTCCTCCTTACTCATGCAAGGAAGGTAGCTCACCAAGATATTAGTGGATAATGTCAATAAAATTGAATATTCCAGGAAGCTTCTATATCATTGCAATGGCTATAGCACACAAAAAGCATCTTTCCTCCGTACTTAAGCAAGGACGTTGGCACACCACGATATTAGTCGAAAATGTCAACAAAATTGTATTTTCCAGCCACTTTCTATACCATTGCAATGGCTATAGCACTCGAAAAGCATCTTTCCTCATTACTTATGCCAGGAAGTTAGCTCACCACGATATTATTCGAAAATGTCATTAAAATTGAACTTTCCAGTCACATTCTAAAGCATTGCATCTAAAGCATTGCAATGGCTATAGGTCGCCAATAGAATCTTTCCTCTTTGTTTATGCATGTAAGTTAGCTCACCACGATATTATTCCAAAATGTCAACAAAATTGTATTTTCAGCCTCATTCTATATCAA
>NW_016956186.1:0-521 GCF_001483705.2 Eufriesea mexicana
AGGTTGGTGAATAGATCGCCTATCGCCTTCAACCCAATGGCAAGAACAGCCTTCTACTTGCCACAGAATAGGTCTATTCAAACATATAATCTCATGTAGCTTGGTGAATAGGTCGCCTAACGCATTCAACCAATGGTAAGTACAGCCATCTACTTCCCAGAGAATAGTTCTAATCAAAATCTATAACCTGTCATGGCTTAGTGAATATATCGCCCGACGCCTTCTATCCATAGGCAAGTACAGCCATCTACTTGCCAGAGAATAGGTCTATTCAAAATCTATAACGTGTTATAGCTTGGTGAATAGGTCGCCTAGCGCCTTCAATCCAATGGCATGCAGAGCCAACTACTTGCGAGAGTATAAGTCTATTCAATATCTATAAGCTGTCAAAGCTCGGTGATTAGAACGCCAGACGCCTTCAATCCAATGGCAAGTACATCCATCTACTTCCCAGAGATTATGTCTATTCAAAATCTATAACATGCTATAGCTTGGTGAAGAGATCGCCTCTCGCATCCAAT
>NW_016956187.1:0-352 GCF_001483705.2 Eufriesea mexicana
ATTGACATTTTCGACTAATATCGTGGTGAGCTGACATCCTTGCATAAATAAGGAGGAATGATTCTGTCGGCGCGCTATGGCCACTACAGTGCTATAGAATCAGGCTGGAAAATTCAATTTCATTGACATTTTCGACTGATATGGTGGTGAGCTTACTTTCTCCTATAAATAAGGAGGAAAGATCCTATTGGCGCGCTATAGCCACTGCAATGCTTTAGAATATTGCTGGGAATTTCAATTTTATTGACATTTTTGGCTAATATCGTGGTGAGCTAACTTTCTGGCATAAGCAAGTACGTAATATTGTATTGGCGCGCAATAGCCATTGCAATGCTATTGAATATGGCTGGGA
>NW_016956188.1:0-314 GCF_001483705.2 Eufriesea mexicana
GGCTATGTTTGGCTTGGCCATGTTCGGTTAGGATATCCCCGACTTTTTTGCTATAGGCTGCTATTCGGGCTACTTCAGTGTTCTACATTGTTCAGCTATACTCTGCTTAGCACCCGTGAGCCCAGGAATAACGGTCGTGGCAAGTGAGGCTGTGTTACGTTACGTCCGCTTATGCTACGTTTGGTTAGGTAAGGATAGGATAGCTTTGACTTTGGTGCCGTACACAGCTATACGGTGGATTTCTCCACCCGACTGTGCTCTAATATGCTCCAATCGGCGCTGGGAATGCCAGCAATAGTGGCCTCGGCACGTTA
>NW_016956189.1:0-1678 GCF_001483705.2 Eufriesea mexicana
GCACATCCATGAATATATCCATACAACCATCCATAGGTCCATCCGTACATACATCCATACATACATCCATCCATACATCCATCCATCCATACATCCATCCATCCATACATCCGTCCGTCCATCCATACATCCATTCATTCACACATCCATCCACACATATATCCATACATGCAACCATAGATACATCCACACAAACATCAATACATACCTCCATACGTACGTCCATACATACGTTCATGCACTCATCCATACTACCGTACATACATCGTTTCGTGCAACCATACATCCATCCATCCATACATCCATCCATGCGTCCATACATACATCCATACATACGTGCATCCATACATCCAACCATACAACCATACATACATCCATCCATTCATCCATCCATACATCCAATTCCATCCACTCGTCCATCCATACATCCATGCATACAACCATACCCACACACATACATACACCCGTACCAACGTCCATACGTACATCATAAATGCATACATCCATAAATCCGTACATCCATCCATACAACCACACATCCATACAGCCACGCATACATCCTCCTGTCCAACTGCCCATACATCCATTTACCCATACTTTAATCCATCCATCCATCCGTCGATACATCCATACACCCGTCCCTCCACAAATCCATTCATACGTCCACACATTCATAAATCCGCCCATCCAAACATTCATGCATACATACATACATACAAACGTTCATATATATATGTACCCTTCCATAGAGGTGTCCATGCATCCACACATACATCCGTTCATACATCGATCCACACATACATCCATACATACATACATCCATAATCCACGCATCCATCCATGATCCAATCCATTCATCCATCCATCCATCCGCCCAACAATTCATTCGTCCATCCATCCACCAAACCACACATCCATACATATATCCATCTATATATCCGTACATACATCCCTTCGCACATCCATGAATATATCCGTACAACTATCCATACGTCCCTCCATACATACATCCATACATGAACCCATACATACATCCACATATAAATCCATTCATGCAACCAGCCATACATCCAACCATTCATCCATACATACATCCATCCGTACATCCATCTTTACATACATCCATCCATCCATACATCCACCCATACATACATCCATCCATCTATACATCCATACATCCATCCATCCATACATCCATCCACCCATACATCCACCCATACATCCATCCATACATACATACATCCACATATACATCCATCCACCCATCCATCCACCCATATATCCAGCCACGCATTCTTCCATCCGAACGTTCACCCATCCATACACCTATCCATACATACATCCATCCATCCTTATATCCATCTATCCATACATCCACCCGTCCATCCATAAATCCATCCATCAATACATCGATCAATCAATACATACATCCATACATACATGCATACATATGTAAACACTTCCCTTCATACATCCATCATACATGCATTCATACATCCATATATACACATACGCATACAAGCGGGCATGCATTCGTACGTACATTCATCCATCCACACATCCATACATCCATACGTTCATACATCCACACCTCCGTAAATCCATACATCCATAAATTCATACGTACATCCAAGCATACAACCATACATACATCGATACATACATCCATACGTACATC
>NW_016956190.1:0-19032 GCF_001483705.2 Eufriesea mexicana
AAAGACAGATCCGTTATAGCTCGAGTCATTAATAAGCAACGAAACGGTACTGAGAAGAGCCATCATCAGGGGAAAAATGCCGTTGGAATCATTCCTTCAATGATTAATTATATTTAACTGAAATTCTGGAATGGTCAACACATAGTACAGTTATGGCTAGAGATATTTTCAATTGACAGTACGGTTCCAAGTACACCAGTCGACAAATCACTGTAGCCGATGAATTGGTCTGTTCAATGATGCCTTGGATTCTGTAGTATTTATAGAATGTGAAAGGACAGATCCGATACAGCTGGAGATATTAACGACTGAATACTCAGTAATATGTACAGCCATCATCACAATACTGTAGCCGTTATTTTAATTTTTCCACTGATGATTTAGATTCTACTGCAATTCTAAAATGATAGATGCAAGTCCAGTATCCCTCATCGTATTTGCAATTGACAGTACATTACAATTTACAGTCAGCGTCACTGTACTGTAACCGATTGATTAATATATTCATTTATGAAATAGTTCCTCAGCCATTATTGAATAATCTTTATATATTACAGCTATGGCTAGAGTTATACACAGTTGACAATACGGTTCTTAGTATACCTATCAACAGAGCACTGTTGCCGTAGGATTAATCTGCTCACTAACGATTTTTGTGCCACAGCTGTACTAGAATGACGAAGGACAGTACCTTACCGCTCGGGATATCAACATTCGGCAACATACTACTGGATACAGCCATCATCACTTTACCGTGTCGCTTGGATGACTTTGTTCTCTGATGTTCTTCGTTCTACAGCAATTCTAGAATCAAGAAATGCTTATCCATTATCCCTCTATATATATACAATTGACATTACAGTACTGAGTACAGCCATCATCTTATTACCACAGCAGTTGCACTACCTTGTTCACTGGCGTCTCAAATTCCGTAGCAGTACTATTGTAATCAATGTACATTACGGCTGTCGCTAGAAATTTTTACATATGACATTAAGTTACTTTGTACATCCACCAACGGAGCACTGCTGCCGTCATTGTTACATGTTCGCTGCTGACTTAAATTCCCTGGGAATTCTAGAAAGACAGCACTGCGATCCATCTCCGCGGCTGCCATTAACGATAGATATAAGTGGAATAATTCCAACCAACATCGCAGTACTGTAGCCGCTGTATTGACTTCTATACGCATGACATGGTTTCTAAAGGAATTCCATAATGATCAATGTATCGAATAGTGATGGCTAAATACACTTACAAATGACATTGCAGCACTCAGTTCATCCAGCATCAGAACTCTGTAACAGTTGGATTAATCAGTTCTGTGATGATTTATATCATATAGCCGTTCTGGAATCACAAATGACAGACACAACATGTTACGAGATATTTACACTTTACACCACAGTACTGAGTGCAGCGATCATCACTGTACACCAGCCGATGGATTACTTTATCCACTGATGCTTTAATTTCTAGTGCAAACTCTAGAGTGAAAAAACACGGATCCATTGTCCCTTGATATACTGCCAATAGACAACACAGTAACGAGCATAGCCGTCACCGCTGTACTGTAGCCGTTGGATTACTTTTCTTACTGGTGATGTAAGTTTCAAAGCAATTCTAGAATGACATATGTAGAGGCTTGTTGTGGTCAGAGATATTTCCAATTGACAGTACGGTACGTGGTGCATCCACCAACAGAGCCTTGTAGCACATAGATTAATCTGTTCAATGATGATTTATATTCGACGGCAATTATAGAATGAGAAACGACAGTTCCAATACCCATCGAGATATAAACGATTGACGACACGGTACTGAGTACAGCATTCGTCACGTTACTGCAGCCGCTGTATTAATCTGTTCAGTGAAGATTTAGGTTTCACAGTTGTTCTGGAAAGATCAATGCACCTGTCAGCTAAGGCTACGGGTATCTACAATTCCCAGAACGGGAGATGGTACATTCACCAGCAGAACAATGCCGCCGTTAGATTTATCTGCTCAGTGGTCATTTTAACTCCACAGTAGTTCCAGAATAATCAATGCTCGTATCAGACGTGGCTAGAGGTTTTAACAATTCCCAGTATGGTGGATGGTACACTCGCCAATAGAGCACTGTAGCCGTTGAATTAAGCTTTTCAGTGATGATACAAATTCTATTGCAATTCCAGAGTGACAAATGAGGGACCCATTACCGCTCGGGACATTAAGAATTGACAAAACAGTATGGAGTATAGTCACGACCACAGTTATTTATTCATTGGACTAATTTGTTTACTGACAATATAATCTTCATCAGCATCTCTATTGTAATCAATGTGCAGTACGGTTATGGCTACAGATATAACTATTGATAGTAGAGTACTGGGCACAACCATCGTCACAACACTGCACGCGATGATAAAACATGTACAATGATGATGTATATTCTATGGCATATCTATAAAGACGAAAAACGTATCCGTTACAGTTCGAGATGTTAACAATTGACATAACGGCACTGAGTACAGCTGTCATAGCAGTACCGTTGCCGTCCGAATAATCCGTTCTCTGATGATATAAATCCTCTTGCAATTCCAGAATGGCAAAGGACTGACCCATTATCGCTCGAGGCATTAACAATTCACGAAAGAGTACTGAATACACCCATGATGACAGTACTTTAACAGGTGGACTAACTTCATCACTGATGATGTAAATTACAAAACGAGTATGGAATAATCAATGTAAAGTTTGGTTAAGGTTAGAGATATTTGTTGCTGACAGTGCGGTGCACAGTACTTCCACCAATGGAGCACAGTAGCCAGTGGATTAATCGGTACAGTGGTAATGTGGGTCATTTTGCAACACTAGAATGACAAAATACTGACCATTTGTTGCTCTATATTTGAACAACTGACGAAACAGGGCTATCTACGACCATCAACACAATACCAAATCCATTGGACTAATCTTTCATTGAAAACTTCAGTTCAACTGGAATTCTGTGGTTGTCAACCTATAGTACGGTTATGGCTACAGATATTTACAATGGACACTACAGAGCTTGGTACATCCATCAACGGAGTCCAGTAGTCGTTCGATTAACCTGTCCGTTGATAATGTTCCATTCCATAGCATTCTAGAATGACAAGCGTCTGGCGGATTACTGCTCCAGGTATTAAAAATTGACGAAAGAGGAATAAGATCAACCATCACGACATTACCTCAGCCTTTGGGATAAATAGTTCACCGATAACTTGTAATTAACTGTAATTCGGGAATAATCAGTGTATCATACGTTTATGGCTAAAGATATATAGAATTCCCAGTACGGTAGCTGGTGCGTCCACCAAAACAGCACTGTAGCAGTTGGATTAATCTGGACAGTGATGATACAAGTACCAAGGTGGTTCTAGAATCGTCAATGTATACATCAGCTATGGATAGAGACATTTACAACTCCTGGCACAATAGTTGGTACATCCAACAAGATAGCACTCTAGAAGTTGTTTTAAGCTATCAGGGACGATATGAATTCTATTGCAATTCCAAAATGACAGAGGACTGAGCCACTAACGCTCGAGATATTATCAATTGAAGAAACTGTTCTGAATACCGTCATGATCACAGTACTTTAGCCATTGGACCAATTTGTTCACTGATAATATAGTTTCTGTAAGCAATCCTAGAGTAATCAATGTATAGTACGGTTATGGCTAAAGATGTTTACAATTGATAGTACGGTACTTAGCACATCTATCATCGGAGCACCGTAGCAGTTTATGAAACATGTACAATGATCATGTATATTCTATGGCACCTCTAGAATGACAAAAGACGTATCCGTTACGGCTCGACAAGCTAAAAATTGCCATGACCGCACAGGGTGCAATAGTCGCCGCGGTACTGCAGCCGTTGGAATAATCTGTTCTCTTATGATATAAGTTCTGTTGCAATTCTAGTATGGCAGAGGACTGACACGTTATCTCTTGAAATATTAACTATTGATGAAACAGCACTGAGTACAGCCAGCATCACGGTACTGCAGCCGGTGGGTTATTCTGCTTAGCGATGATTTGAATTCAACAGTAGTTCTAGAATGATCAACGCATACATCAGCTGCAGCTAGAGACATTTCCTATTCTTGGTGCTGTAGCTGGTACATCCACCAATAGACAAATGTAGTCGTTGGATTGAGGTGCTCGGTGATGACTTAAATTTTATTGCTTATCAAGAACGACAAAGGACTAGCCCGTCATCTCTCGAGGCCTTAACAATTGACGAAACGGTAGTGAGTACAGTTGTCATCACAGTGGATTATCAGCTGGACTAATTTGTTCACCTACTACTTCAGTTTAACAGCATTTCCAGAGTAATCAATTTATAGTATGGTTTAGCTACACGCATTTAGAATTGGGAGCACGTTACGTATTTCATTCGTTAACAGAGCAGAGTATCTGTGGGATTAGCATTTTCACCGATGAATTATGACCTACAGCAATTTTAGAATGTACTACGGTGGATCCATTATCCTACGAGATATAAACAATTGACATCACGGTACACATCACAGCCATCATCACAGTACTGTGACAGTTGGGCTACTTTGTGCACTGGTACCGTAAGTTCCAAAGAGATTCTAGAAATATGAACGTATATTACTGTTGCGGCTAGAGATATATACAGTTGACCGTACGGAACGTAGTCCATACACCAACAGAGCACTGTAGCTGTTGGAAAAAGGCGTTCGGCCATGATAGATACTCTAGAGCAATTATTGAATGACAATGGACTGCTACATTGTAGCTCGGGATATTAACATTTGACAACGCACTACAGTGTAGAAGCCGTCATCAGAATACTGTGTCGGTTGGACTACATTGTCCACCCATGACTTCAATTCCATAACAATTCTGGGACGACATAGCGCTGATACATTATCCCTCTACATATTAACAACAGACAAAATCTTACTGAGTACAGCCATCATCACAGAACTGTATTCGTTGGTTTAGTTTGTCAATTGGCCACTCAAGTTTCAATGCAACTCTAGAGTATTCAATGTAAGTTACTGTTATGTCTAGAGATATCTACAATTGACAGTTGGGTACTAGGCACATCCACCAAAAGGGCACTGTAGCCGATGGTTTAATCTGTTCAATTGTGATTTACATTCTATAGCAATTTTAGAATGAGAAAGGACAAATACAATATCCCTAGATGTATCGAAAATTGGCAAACACAGTACTGAATACAGGCAACATCAGAGAGCTGTGGGCGTTGGATCATACGTTCGCTGATGATTGATATTCTCCAGCAATTTGAGAATAGCCGATATACAGTACTGCTATGGCTAGAGATATTTATATCTCGCAGTACGGTACTTAGTACAAGCACCAAAATAGCACAGTTGCTGATGGAATATTCTGTTCAATGATGATTTAGATTCTGTTGCGACTCTAGAATGGGGGCATAGAGATCCATTATCTCTGCAGGCATTAACAATCATCACAGCGCTGTAGACGTTGAGTGATTTGTCCCTTGAAGATGTATATTCTGATGCAGTTCCTGTAAAATCAATGTATAGCATACTTGTAGCTATAGATACTTAAGATTGCCAGTAATGCCAGTAATTGAATATATATCCATCAACACAGCACAGAATCCTTTGGATTTATATGTACAACGGTGATTTAGATTCTATAGCTATTCTAGTATTACAAAAGGCGGATATGTTGTGGCTGGAGATACTAGCAATTGATATAACAGTACTGAGTGAAGCCATCGTCTCTTTACCGCTGCCTTTGGATTAATCTGTTCACTGAGGATTTACGTTCCACACTAGCTGTATAATAATAAATGTATACTTCGGATATGGCTGGAGATACTTTAAGCACACAGTATAGTAGTTGTGGCATCCACCATTTGAGCCGTACAGCCGTTGGATGAATTTGTTCACTGACGATGTAAATTCCAAAGCAAATCTAGAGTAATCAATACATAGTACGGCCATAGCTGAAGAAATTTGCAATTGGCAGTACGGCTCTAAATACGTTCATCAACAGGTCACTGTGGCCGTTGGATTAACAAGGCCAATGATAATTTAGATATCATAGCCACTCTAGAGAGACAAAGGACACATCCGTTATAACTAGATACATTAAGAACTGACATAACGTTTCTTAGTGCAGCCAACAGGACAGTGCAGCAGCGGTTGAATTAATCTGTTCACCGATGATATAAAGTCCAAGGAAGTTTTAGAATAATCATTGTATATAGCTTACATTGCTACAGATATTTACAGTTCCCAGTATGGTTGTTGGAACAGACACCGACTGTGCACTATAACTGTTGGATAAATTTGATCACTGGTGATGCATGTTCCACAGCAGCATCTAGTAGTAAATGTATGGTACGGGTATGGCCGGGGGGGTTTAAAAGTGATAGTAGGTTACATAGTACATCCATCAAGACAGAAACGTAGCCGTTGGATTAACCTGCACTGTAATGATCTAGATTCTATGACTGTTCTAGAATGACAAAAGGTAGATCCGTTATAGCTCGAGTTAATAACAATTGACAAAACACTACAGGGATCAGCCATTATGACGTTAATGCTGCCGTTGTATTGATCTGCTCACTGACGACCTACGTTCCACAGAAGTTGTAGAATTTCCTGCGTATATAACAGTTATAGCTAGAGATACTTCCAAATCCCAGTTCGATAGTTGGTACATCCACAAATACAGCACCTTAGAAATTGGATTAGAATGCACAGTGATGATTTAGATTCTAGTGCATACCTATAATAACGATGGACATTCCCATTACCGCTCGAGACATTAACAATTGAAGGAACAGAACTGAGTACAGCCATCATCGCAGTACTTTAACCGTTCTAATAATTTGTTATTGTTAATATAAGTTTAACAACAATTCTTGAATAATCAATGCATATTACGCTTGTGGCTACACGTGTTTACAATAGATGGTACGGCACTTGGTACATCCGTCAACAGAACACTGTAGGCGTTGAATTGTCCTCTCCAATCATGGTGTGCATTCTGTAGCAATAATAAAATGACAATAGACGGTCCCGTTATAGCCCGAGGTATTAACAATCGACACAACAGTACTGAGTACAGCCACCATTAGAGTACTATAGCCGTAGGATTAATGCTACACATAATGTAGCATTACTACACATAACAAATACAAATACTACACATAATTAATCAGTTCACCACAGGGGTTCTAGAATAATCCATCTATAGATCAATTATGTGTAGAGGTTTGAACAATTACAAGTACGGTAGTTGGTACATCCACCAATAGGGCACAGTAGCCGTTGCATCAACCCGTTCAATGATGGTTTAAATTCTATATGAATCCTATATTGAAAAAGGACACATACGTTATAGCTCGAGGTGTTAACAATTGACGAAGGACAGCTGAGTAAAGCCATCATCGCAGTACCTTAGACGTTGGATATATTTGTCCACTGATAATTTAGTTCTAGCAAAAGCTTTAGAGTAATAAATACATAGAACTGTTATGGGCAGAGAAATTTACAAATGACTGTTTGGTACTTAGTACATCCATCATTGGGCACTGTAGCAGTTGGATTGGCCGGTGCAATGATGACTTAGATTCTGTAGCAATTCTATAATAGCAAAAGTCAGATCCGATAGAGCACGAGAAATTAACAATTGACATAACACTACTGAGTACAGCCACCGTCGCTGTACTACAGCCGTAGGATTAATTCCTTCACTGATGATTAAAGCTCCGCAATAGTACTATAATGATCTATGTATGCATCAGTTACCGTTACTGATATGTACAGTTCCCAGTACGGTATATGGAGAGTCTACCAATAGAGCGCGGCAGCCGCTGGCATAATCTGTTCTGTGATGACTCAGATACCAGTGTTATTCTATTATTACAATGGACTGTTCCTTTATATCTGGAGAGATTAACAGTTGACGAAACAGTACTGAGTACTGCTATCACAACAGTACTGTTGCCGTCGGACAAATTTGTTCAGTGAACACTTAAATTCCGTAGTAGTGAAAGAAAAATCAATGTATACAAAAGTTTTGTCCAGAGATATTTGCAACTCCTAGTACTGTAGTTCGTGCGTCCAACAACAGGTCACTCTAGAAGTAGTATTAACCTCACCAGTGATGATATATGTACGTATGTAGTTCTAGAATAAACAATGTGTACATTATTTATGACTAGAGACGCTTACAACTCCCTGTACGGTAATTGGTACATCTATAAGTAGAGCACTGTAGCCGTTGGATTAAGCTCTTCAGTGATAATTTAATTTCTATTGCAATTTTAGGGTGACAAATGGCTGACACATTATGCCTCAAATTGTTATCGTCTTACGAAGCAGAGCTGAGTAAGGCCATGATCACAGTACTTCAACCGTTGGCCTAACTTAATCACTGACGATTTAAGTTTAACCGCAATTCTAGAGTAATCAATGTATGGTACGGTTATGGCTAAAAACATTTTCAATTGAGAGTACACACTTAGTACATCCGTCATCACAGCAGCGTAGGAGTAGGAAAAACCTGTTCAATTATGATGTAGATCGGATTGCAAATATACAACGGCAAAAGGCAGACCCATTACAGCTCGAGATAATGGTAATTGCCATAACGCCACTGAGTACTACCATTATAACAGCACAGCAGCCGTTGTGTTACTCCGTCCTCTGATGGTATGAATGCCTCTGCGATTCCAGAATGGCAAATGAAGGACCTATTGACGCTCGAAGTATTAACGTTTGACAAAAGAGTACTCTGTACTGCCATGATCACATTGCGTTAGCCGTTGGACTAATTCCTTCATTGAATATTTAATTCTAAAATCAACTCTAGACAAATCAATGCATAGTACGGTTATGTCTACACATATTAACAACAGACGGTACGGTATTTAGTACATCCATCAACAGAGCACTGCAGCCGTTGGATTAGTCTGTTCACTTGTTATTTATATTGCACTGTAGTTCTAGAATGGTAAACGTATACTTCTGTTGTGGGTTGTGGCATTTACAATTCCCAGATCGATAGATGGTACACCCACCAACACAGCACTGCATCCGTTGGATTAATCTGTTCAATGATGATTTAAATTCCACTGCGGTTCTAGAATAGCCAGTGTATTCACCAATTATGTCTAGAGGCATTAACATTTCCCAGTATGGTAGTCGGTACATTCAACGACAGGAAACCTAGCCATGGGATTAATATGTTCAATTATGATTTATATCCTATTGCAATTCTAAAATTGCAAAAGCCTGACCCATCATCGCTCGAGACATTAACAATTCATGAAACAAGACTGAGTACAGCCACCATCACGGTAGTCTATACGTTGTACCTATTTGTCCATTGACAATGAAAGTTTAGCAACTATTCTAGATTAATGAACGCACAGTACGTTCATGGCTAGAGTTATTTACATTCATCTTAATACAACTATCCACATGGCATTGTAGCCGCTAACTAATCATTTCAGTAATGACAGTATAAAAGGCAAGTCTAGGGGAGCCAATGTATAGTACGGTTACGGATAGGGATATGTACAATTGACAGTAGGGTGCTCAGTACATCAAAAAAAGACAGAGCACTGTAGCCGGTGGGTTAGCAAGTTCTATGATGATTTAGATTCTACAGCAATCCTGGTATGACAAATGAGAAATCCGTTAAAGCTCGAAATAATAGCAATTGCAGTTAGAGTACCGAGTACTGCCTTCGTCACTGTACTGAATCCGGCGTATTAATAAAGCACTAATGATTCACATTCCACAGTTGTGCCACAATAATTAACGTATACATCATATGTGGCTAGATACATTTAAAGCACACAGTGCGGCAGTTGGTGCAACCACCAATTGATTCCTGTAGCCGTTTGATAAATTTGCTCACTGATGATGTAAGTTCCAAAGCAAGCCTCTAGTAATCAATATGTTGTACGGTTATGGCAAGGGATATTTGCGGTTGACAGTACGGTTCGCAGTACTTGTACCATCAGGGCAGTGTAGCGGTTGAATTATCTAGTTCATTGCTGGCTTTGATTTTTATCAATTCTCGAAAGTCAAAAGACGTATCCGTTACAGCTCGAAATAATAACAATTGTCATAAAATTACGGAGTACAGCCATCAGCAGAATGCTGCAGCCGTTGGTTTAATCTGTCCACTGATGGTGTAAATTTGACGGCAAATCTAGAATAATCAATTTACGGTACATGTGTGGCAAGAGACATTTACCATTTATAATATGGTTCTTAGTACATCAACCAAAGGGTCACTGCAGCCGCTGCATTAATCTGATCACAGATGACGTAATACCATACCAATTCTAGAATGACAAATGTTATGTCCATTATTGGTCGAGATATTAAAAAATATCAAAACAGTACTGGACACATCCATCATAACTGTAATGAATGCGATGGACTAATTTGTTCACAGATGATTCATACCCGATAGCATTTTCAGAACGGTTGGCCTATACATGAAATACTGGTAGTGGCTTTGGCAAGTGACAACACGGTATTGAGTGTAGCCATCTACACACTGCTATAGCCATTGTAATAATCTTTTCGCTTGTAATCTGAGATCTTCAGCGGTTGTGGAATGATCAATGTGCAGAGCAATTTTCGATGGACGCATTCACATATGTCAATACATTACATAGCATGGGCATCAGCACGGCATTTTACCGGTTGTGCTATTCTGTTCTCTGCTGATATAAATTCTATAGCAATCCTAGAAAGACGCCTGACAGGTCCATTATCGCATGAGACATTAATAATTGGCGTCAGAGTATTGATTACAGCAATCATCACCCTACCGCTGCCGTTCGATTAATTCGTTCACTGATAATTTATATTCCACAACAACTCTTGAATGATCAACCGATAGATCAGATACCTTTAGTGGCATTGACAAACGGCAATATATTACTGAGAGTAGCAACCTACACACTAATAGCCACTAAAATAATACGTCTGCTGATCGCCAAAGCTGTTTAGCAAGTGCAGAATGTACAATGGATTGTGCAATCGTCTTTGGGGAAAATCAGGAATGTCAGAATAGAACTCAGTACTGCTACCATCACATTACTGTAACCGTTACATATACCTGTTCACTGATGATGTTAGCCCCACAGCAATTCCACGCTAATCAACGGATAGATCAGTTATATCTAGAGATATTTACAATTGTCAGAACTGTACTTGCCACAATCACCAACAAAGCGTTGTAGAAGTTGGATTAATCTGTTCACTGTAGATTTAACATATATAGCATTTCCTGAATTATCAAGGGATAGATCAGATATGCTTTGTGTAATTAACAAAGGGAAATACGTTTCTAAGCGTAGCTGTCTGCAGAATGCAATAGCCGCTCAATGAATCTGTTCGCTGATCATCTACGCTTTTCAGGAATCGTAGAAAGACCAATGGATAGAGCAATCGTCGCTGGAGCCACTGACTCATGTCAAAAGAGAACGGAGTACAGACGTCACTGCAGGACTGTAGCCACTTGATTAATTTATTCAGTGATGATTTTGATTCCGCTGCAGATCTAGATTTAAAAAATGTATGGATCAGTTATGGCTGGACGCAATTGCTATTGGCGGTGCAATACTTGGTACATCCATCTACAGTGCAGTGTTGCGATTTGATTAATCTCTAGATTGATGACCTGATCCTATACCAATTATAGAATAACCTATGTATACATCAGCTATGACTAGGCACAATTACAATTAGCAGTAGGGTACTTGGTACAACCACCTACTGAGCTCAGTAACGGTTGCACTAATTTGTTCACTGGCGACGCAAATTCCATAGCAATTCCGGAACGATCAATGTATAGATCAAACATCGGTAGTGGTATTGACAAATAACAATAGAGTATTGACAATGTCCATCAAACGAGCAATAAAGTCAATTGACGAGTATGTCCATTGGTGACATAAATTTTATGACAACTATGGAATAATTAATGTAGATATCAGTTATGGCTAGACATAGCTACAATTGGCAGTACGGTACTTGGAACATCCACCTGCAGAGCACTGCAGCCGCACGATTAGTCTGTCTACTGGTTATGTAAACTCTATAGCCGTTCCAGAAATTTCGGAACAAGCATCACACATATATAGTGATATTCATAAACTACAATTCAGTCCTGAATGTAGCCATCTAGACATTATTGTAGCCAACTAGCTTACCTTTTCGCTGACCACCTTACTTGTTCTGCAATTGTAGACCGATCGTCGGATAGGGCTATCGTTGCTGGTGACGTTTGCACATGTCAAAGCGGTACTGTGTATAGCCATCGTTACTGTAATGTAATTAATTTATTTGTTCACTGATCAATTGAATTCCGCAGCAGCCCTAGATTGAGCATTGTATAGATCGGCTATCGATCAACATTAACAACTGACGACACAGTACTAAGTGCAGCCACCACCATAGTATGGTAGCTGATGTAATCATCTGTTCACACATGAGGTATATTCCTCAGCAATTATGGAATAACCAAGGCATAGATCATTTATGTCTAGAGAAATAAACAATTGGCAGCACGCTGCTTAGTGCATCTGCCAGATCATGGTAGCCCTTGGATTAAACTGCTCACTGATCATCCATAATTTATGCAGTTGTGGAGATATCGACTGATGGATCACAAATCTTCAATGGCTTTGACCAATGACAATGAAGTACTAAGTGTAGTCATATACGCAATACTGTAGCCGTTGAGCTAATCCCTCGTCTCATCATGCTAGTTGCTCAGCAATTGTAGAATTACTAATGAATGGGGCTATTGTCGCTGGAGACATTGACATATGCCAAAATTGTAACGAATACAGCTGTCATAACGGCACGGTAGCCGTTGGAATAATTTGATCACAGGTGATTTAAATTCAAAAGGAAATCTTGTACAATCGATGAATAGATTAGTTGTTTCTAGATGTGTTTACAATTGGCAGCACGATGCCTGGTACATCCACCAACATAGTACTGAAGCCTTTGTAATAATACGTTTTGTAATGGTATTAATTCCATAGCAACTTAAGAATGACGAGAGACATTCCCATTATCGTTCCGGACATCAGTATCTGGTAACGGAATACTGAGTATAGCCAACATCACTGTACTGTAGCAGTTGGATTAATTTGACAACTGATGCTTCAAATTCCGCAACAAATTCAAGTTAATCAGTGTATAGGAGAGTCATGGCTAGAGACATTTACCATTTGCAGGTCGATGCTATGTGCATCCACCAACGCAGCACTGTTGCCGTTGGTTTAATCTATTCGCTGATGATTTAAACCATGTAGCAGTCCAAGAATGATTAATGTATAGATCATATATCGGCAGTCAAATTGACATTTGACAATAGAGTACTGATGGTAGCCTTCGGAGCGATACCACAGCCATTGAATGAATCTGTTCACTGATCCACTAATTCCTTCAGCGTGTGTTGAATTGTCAGTGGATAGTGACATTGCTGCTGGAGACATTGACATATATCAATACAGCACATGGTATAGCAATCATCAGGGCATTGCAACAGTTTGATTAAGAAGGTCACAGATGATTTAAATACTATAGCAATTCTAGAATTGCAGAAGGCAAATCCATTGCCGCACGAGACACTGACAATTGAAAACATAGTACCGAGAACAGCCATCATCATATTACTTTATCCGTTGGACTAATCGGCCCACTGATAGATTACTTTTAACAGCAATCTCAGAATTATCAACGTATAGTACGGTTTCGATTAGAGATATTTGCATCTGATAGTGTGGTACTTAGTACGTCCATCAACGGAGCGCTGTTGCCGTTGTGTAATTCGGTATAACGTGTCGTAGATCCTATAGCAAATATGGTACTACAGTGGACACAGCCATTTTCGCTCGAGACATTAACAATTGACGAAGCAGTACTGAGTATAGCCATCATTACGGTACAGGAGGCGTTGGAATAATTTGTTCACTAACGGTTAAATTTCTTCTGCTTTTCTGGAATAGTCAATATATACGTCAGTTGTGGATAGAGATATTTACAGTTGACAGGACGGTTTATAGTACATCCATCAACAGAGGACACACACCGTTGGATTGTTCAGTTCAACGATTATTTGTGTACCATGGAAATCCTAGAATGAGAGAAGACAGATCCAGTACGCTAGAGATATAAACAATTGACGACGGAGTAATAAGAGCAGCTGTCGTCACTTTGCTGTTGCCTTTGGAATAATTTATTCAGCGATGACTTAAAATCCATGGTAGTGCCGTTGTAATGAAATTATGTAACAGTTAGGGTGAGAAATATCTACAATTCCTCGTACGTTATCACGTACATCCACCAATAAGTCACTGTAGCAGTTGCCTTAAGTTGGTCAGTGATGATTATTGTCCTATTGCAATTCTGGAATGCAAAGCTCTGATCCATTGGTGCTCTTGACGTGAACAAGATAAAAAACATTTCCGAGTACAGCCATCGTCACAGTATTGCTGCCGTTGGATTTTTTGGTAAACTGATGACGTAAATTCCAATGTAAGTCCAGAGAAATCGAGGTATGGTACGGTTATGTCAAGAGATATCTACAATTGACTCTATGGTACCTAGTACATTCATCATCATAGCATCATATTCGTTCAATTGATTTGGTCAACGATGATTCATATTCCATAGCAATACTAGAACGACAAATGGCAGATCCAATACCGCTGATGTACTAGCAACGGACAACGCAGTATTAAGTCCAGCCATCATCACGGTACTGTAGCCGGTGGATTAATTTCTTAACTGGTGACGTAAGTTGCACAGAAACGCATTAATTATCAATGTGCACATCAGCTGTGAGTGCTGATATTTATAATTCCCAGGTCGATGGTTAGACCATCAACTAATAGAGCACAGCAGCCTTTGGATTAGTCTGTTCAGTGATGACTTATATACCAGAGCAATTCTAGAATGACCAGTGTATACATCAGTTATGGCCAGAGACATTAAAGATCGCCTAAACGGTAGATGGTACGTTCATCAATAGATCACTGCACGCATTGGACTAATATGTTCAACGATGACTCAGATTCCATTTTACTTTATTTCTATTGTATTCTACTGTATATAACTATTGTAATTTCAAAATGACAGAGGACGGAGGCATTTTCTCTTGAGAGATGAACGTTTGACAAGATGGTACTAAATTCTGCCGTCGCCACAGTACTGTCGCCGCCGGATTATGGTGTTCACAGATGACCTAAGCTGTAAAACAAGCCTAGAACAGTCAACGTACTCTAGGGTTTTGGTTAGAGAGTTTTATAGTTATGGGTACGGTTCCTAGTACAAATATCATCACGGCACGCCCGCCGTTAGATTGAGGTGTTGAACGATTGTATAGACTTAATAGTAATTTTAGAATGACAAATGTCATATCTTACTGCTCGAGATTCTAATATTTAATGACTCAGTACCCAGTACGGCCATGGTCACAGTATTCTAGCCGTTGTACTAATTTTGTACAATGATCATGTAAGTTCTAATGCAAATCGAGTGGAATCAATGTATCGTATGGTCATGGCTAGAGATATTTAAAATTTCCTTCACGGCCCGTAATACATCCATCCACAGAGCACTATAGCCGTTGGATTGATTTGGCCAATGTTGATTCATATTCTATTGCAATTCTGGGATGACAAAGGCAAATCCACTACGGCTCGAGAATTTAACAACCGAAAACACAGTACTAAGTGAAGGCATCATCACTGAACTGTATCCGTTGTATCAATTTCTTCACAGAAGACATAAGTTACTAAGTAGTTCAAGAATATTTACCGTATACACCAGTTACGGCTATAGATAATCACAATTTCCAGCGCGTCAGTTCCAACATCCACAAGTAGAGCACTGTAGCGGTTGCACTAACAGCTTCAGTGATAATCTATATCGTGTTGCAACCTTAGAATGACAAAGGACTGACCCACTTTCACTCGAAGTATTAAGAATTGACGAAAGAGTACGAGGTATAGCCATCATCACAAAGCTTTATCTGCTGGAATAATATGTTCTCTTCCAATTTAAGTTTGTCTGCAATTCTACAATCATCAATGTATATTACAGTTATGGCTACAGTTATTTAAAATTGACAGCACGGTACTTGATGTATCCACCAACAGGGCAGAGGAGCCGCTGAAGGAACACAGTTCAATGATGATGCAGATACTACAGCAACCCTAGAATGAAAAAAGGCGGATCCATTATAGGCCGAGACATTAGCAATTGCCAAAACGGTACTGAGTACAGCCACCCTCACATTAATGCTGCCGTTGGATTAACCTGCTCACTGATGACAAACATTCCACGGTATTTCTAGAATAATCAGAGGATTCATCAGTTTTGGATAGAGATATTGACAGTTCCCAGTGCGGCAGCTGGTGCATCAATCAATAGATCACAGGAGCAGTTCATTTCATCTGTACAGTGTTGAATTAAATCAGTCTGTATTCCTAGTGTAGTCAATGTAAACGCCAGTTCTGGCTAGAGGTACTAAGTATTCCCTGTACTGCAGTTGGCAAATTCACCGATTGAGCACCGTGTGCATTGTATTAATCTGTTCAATGATAATTTGTGTATTATTGTCATTCTAGAATGACGAAGGCCAGAACAAATATAGCACGAGACATTAACAATTGAAGAAAGTGTACTGAGTACAGCCATCATCAAATTACTGCAGCCGCTGGACTAGCATGTCCGCTGATGGTCGAAATTCCAACGCAAGTATAGAATAAGCAATATATAATGCCGTTATGGCTATAGATATTTGCAGTTGAACGTGCGGCTTTCTGTACGTCAACGAATAGAGCACTTCAGATAGTGGGTTGAACTGATCAATGATGATATACATTCTATTGGAATTCTATTGTGTCGAAAGAGAGATCCATTACCGCTCGAGATAACGACAATTGACAACTCAGTACCCAGTACAGCCATCATCACTGTATTCTAGCCGATGTATTAATTTTGTACAATGATGATGTAAATTTCAATGCAATCCGAGAGGAATCAATGTATTGTATGGTCATGGCTAGAGATATTTACAATTTCCTCTTCGGTTCCCAGTACGTCTATCATCATAGCACTATATTCGTTGGAATGTTTTGGTCAATAATGATTCGTGTACAATGGCAATTCTAGGATGACAGAAGACAGATCCATCACCGCTCGAGGTACCAGCAACTGACAACACTGTACTGAGCACAACCATCATCACGCTACTGTAGCCGTTGGATTAATTTCTTCACTGCCGCCTTAAATTCCCAGTACAGCTAGAATAACCAATGTACACGCCGGCTACGGCAAGACATATTTAAAATCCTCAGTGCGGTAGTTGGCACATTCAACAATAGAGCAATGTAACCATTGGAATAATCTGTTCGGTGATTATGTAAATTTTATAGCTACTCCAGAAAGACGAAAGGCAATTCCATTTTAGCTCGAGATATTAACAATTGACATAACAGTGCTGAGTACAGCCATCGTCTCATTACGGCAGCCGCTGCGTTAATCTGTTCACTAATGACATAATTCCGAACTAGTTCTGGGATAATCAAGTTGTACATATGTTATGGTTTGAGATACTTACAATTCCCAGAGCGGTAGTAGGTACATCCAAGAAATGAGAAGTGTAGCCGTTGGATTGATCGTTACTGTGATGACATAAATTCCACAGTAGTTCAGGAATAATCAATGTATACATCAGCTATGGATACAGATATTTACAACTGCCGGTATGGTAGTTGGTACTTCCACCAGCATAGCACTGTAGCCGTTGGATTAATCTGATCAGTGGTGATTTAAGTTATACAGAGATTCTAGAATAGTCAATGTATACGTCGCCTATGAGTCAGTGCTCTTCTGAAGGATGTACTTAGTACCGTACTGCCAACTGTAAATATCTCTAGCCATAGCTGTACCATACATTCATTATACTAGAATTCCTGTAAATCATATGTCACGAGTGAACAGATTATTCGAAAGACTAAACTACAGTGTTGATGGCTGTATTCACTGTTTCGTCAATTTTTAATATCTCCTGAAATAGTGGGTCAGTCCTCTGTCATTCTAGAAATGCAAGAGAACAGATCAATACAAAGACTACAGTGCTCTGTTAATGGGCGTACTGAGAACCGTACTGTCAAATGTAAATATACCTAGCCACAGTTGTACTATAACTTGATTATTCAAGTGTGGCTGTTAAATATAAATTATACCTTCACAAATTATTCCAACCTCTAAAGTATTGTGTCGATGGCTGTACTCAGTACTCTTTCGTCAATTGCTAATATCCCGAGCGTTCATAGGTCCGTGCTTCGTCATAGTAGGGCTGCAATAGAATTTATATCGTCACTGAACAGATTAGTCCAATGGCTGCAGTGCTATGCTTGTGAGTGTCCCAACTACCGTGCTGGGAGCTGTTAATATCTATAGCCATGTCTGATGTATACATTGAATATTCTAGAAATAGTGTGTAATTTCTGTCACCACTGAACAGACTAATCCAACGGCTACAGTGCGCTATTGGCGGATGCAGGTACTAACCCAATGGGAATTGTAAATATCTCTAGCCATGATTGATGTATACATAGATAATTCAGGCACTACCGTTTAACTTATGTTGTAAGTGAGGAAATTATTCCATCGGCTACAGTAATGTCATGATGGCTGTACACAGTAATGTTTCGTCAATTGTTAACTTCTCGAGAGAAAATGGGACAATTCTTCTTCATTCTAGTATGGCAGTATAATATATGTCATTACTCAACAGATTAATCCAATTTTATAGTGCACCGTTGGTGAATGTATAAACTACCTCACTGGGAGTTGTAAATATCTCTACCCATAACAGATGCATATCAGTTGCATCATCACGGTACCCAAGCCGGTGTAGTAAGTCGTTCACAGATGATGTGAATACCAAAGCAAGTCTAGAGTATTCAATG
>NW_016956191.1:0-734 GCF_001483705.2 Eufriesea mexicana
TGGATTATCCACCCAGATTATATATCATTGCAATGGCTATAGCACGCCAATTTAATCTTTCCTCCATGTTTGTGTAAGAAAGTTAGATCACCCCGATATTAGTCGAACTTGCCAATATAATTATATTTTCCAGCCAGATTCTATTGCTCTGCAGTGGCCATAGCACGCCTATAGAATATTTCCTCCCTATTTATGCAAGGAGCTTATCTCACCACAATATTATCCGAAAAAGTTAGTAAAAATGAATGTTCCGGACAGGTTCTATAGCAAATTGCAATGGCTATAGCACGTCAATAGAATATTTCCCCCTTATTAATGCAAGAAAGTTAGCTCCCCACGATATTAGTCGAAAATGTCAATAAAATTGTATTTTCCATCCAGATTATATATGATTGCAATGGTTAAAGAACGCTAATATAATATTTCCTCCTTATTTATGCAAGAAAGTTTGCTCACCCCAATATTAGTCGAACTTGTCAATATAATTATATTTTCCAGCCAGATTCTGTAGCACTGAAGTGGCTATAACACGCCAATGGAATTTTTCCTCTTTATTTACTCAAGAAAGTTAGCTCACTACAACAATAGTAGTATATGTGAATAAAATTGAAATTTCCAGGCAGGTTCTACAGCATTACAATGGCTGTAGCACGCCAATAGAATCTTTCCAACTTATTTATGCAAGAAAGCTAGCTCACCACGATATTAGACGATAATGTCAATAAAATTTAATT
>NW_016956192.1:0-228 GCF_001483705.2 Eufriesea mexicana
TTCAATCCAATGGCAAGTGCAGCCATCTGCTTGCCAGAGAATAGGTATATTCATAATCTATAATCTGCCATAGCTTGGAGATTAAATCGCCTAACGCCTTCAATCCAATGGCAAGTACACACATCTACTTACCAGAAAATAGGTCTATTCAAGATCTAAAATCTGTTATAGCTTGGTGAATACATCTCTTATCGCCTTCAATCCAATGGCAAGTACAGCCATCTGCTT
>NW_016956193.1:0-519 GCF_001483705.2 Eufriesea mexicana
TTTGGTCTTTGGTTGCGTTTGGTTAGCTTAAGAAATGAGAGCTTTGGCTTTCGTGCTGTACATCGCTATTCGGTGGCCTTCCTCGCTCCCCCTTTGTCAAATATGCTCCGGTTGTCACTGGGGATGTCAGGGGTGGTGGTCTCGGCACGTTAGAATGTGTTAGGCTTCGTTTAGCTAGGTTAGGTTTTGCCAGGTTGGGTTAGAATATACTCGAATTTGTGCCTCGCACTTCAGTGCGGTTGACTTCTGCGCCCTCCCGCGTCTAGTATATTCTTCTTTGCTCTACGTAGGTCAGCAATAGTGGTCTAGGCAAGTCAGGTTGAGTTAGGTTACGTTTGCTTCTGTTACCTGTGGTTAGGTTAGGACAGGATAGCTTTGACTTTTGCGCTGTACAGTGCTATTCGGTGGAATGATTTCGGCGCGCTAATGTGATCTAATATTCTCCGCTTTATTCTAGAAATTCTAGAAATTGTGGCCGCGGAGCGTTATGTTTTGTTAGATTACGTTTGGCTATGTTAG
>NW_016956194.1:0-721 GCF_001483705.2 Eufriesea mexicana
AAATAGAATCTCTCAGCCTTATTTGCGCAAGAAAGATAGCTCACCACGTTATTAGTAGAAAATGACGATAAAATCGAGACTGCCAGGCACATTCCATATCACTGCAATATATATAGCACGCCAAAGGGATCTTTCCTCCACACTTATGCAAGGAAGCTAGCTCACCACGATACTAGTAGAAAATGACAATAAAATTGAACTATCCCGCCCGACTCTGCAGCATTGCTGTGGTTATAGCAGGCCAAAATGGTCTTCCCTCCTTGCATATACAAGGAAGTTGGCTCTCCACGATATTAGTCGAAAATGTCAATAAAATTGAACTATCCCGCCCGACTCTGCAGCATTGCTGTGGTTATAGCAGGCCAAAATGGTCTTCCCTCCTTGCATATACAAGGAAGTTGGCTCTCCACGATATTAGTCGAAAATGTCAATAAAATTGAACTATCCCGCCCGACTCTGCAGCATTGCTGTGGTTATAGCAGGCCAAAATGGTCTTCCCTCCTTGCATATACAAGGAAGTTGGCTCTCCACGATATTAGTCGAAAATGTCAGTGAAATTGAATTTTCCAGCAAGATTCCGTAGCATTGCAATGGTTACAGTTTGCCAACATAATCTTTCCTCCTTGTTTATGCAAGGAAGACAACTCACCACGATACTAGTAGAAAATGACAATAAAATAGAGCTTTCCGTCCAGATTCTGTAGCATTGCAATGGCAATAG
>NW_016956195.1:0-658 GCF_001483705.2 Eufriesea mexicana
TAGTGCGTACAAGTCCACTGAATAGCACTGTATAGCACACAAGACATCTCTTCCCCATACTAACCTATTCAAACGTAATAGAAAGAAACATAACATAGTTTAACCTATCGTGGCGATACCAATATTGCACGCCTCCACATCGCCAAACAGAACATATTAGAGGAGCCTAGATCGCAGTAGTCCGTAGAATGGCAATGTATAGCAGAAGAGTCAAAGCTACCCCAACATAACACAGACTAGCCTACCCTTACCAAGCGTAACATAAGTCCTCCTAACGTGCCGAGATCATTACTGCTGTCCTCCCCAGATTCACGCAGAGCATACTAGAGATCAGTAGGGTGTAGAAAACGACCGCATTGCAGTGTAGAGCGCAAAAGACAGGTTTATACTGACCAAAGCAAGCCCAACCTAATCCAACCAAATGCCACATAACACAAGCAAACGTACCGCGGTCACTACTGCGGGAGTCCCCATAGCCAAACAGAATATACTAGAGTACAGTTAAGCGTAGGAACCCTCTGAATAGCAGTCTACAGCACAAACGGCAAAGCCACCGTAACCAAACTTAACGTACCCTAACGAAACCAAGCGTGAAATAACTCAAACAAATGTGCCGCGACCAATATTGCTGGCCCCCATAGGGCGAAGCAGAACGCAT
>NW_016956196.1:0-2583 GCF_001483705.2 Eufriesea mexicana
GCCTTGGCTCGGTTTGGGTAGTTTCGACTCTTATGCATTCAACTGCGATTCTATGGATTTCCGCGCTCTACTCTCCTCTATCATGCTTTGCTTGGCTCTGCAGATGCCAGCAGTAGCGTTCGGGTCTCTTTAGGATGAGTTATGTTTCGTTTGGCTATAGCACGATTGTTTAGGTTAGGAGAGGATAGCTTCTACTTTTGTGCTATAGACTGCTATTCGGTAGATTTCTGAGCTCTACTGTGCTCTAGTACGTTCCGCTTGGCACTGGGGAAGCCAAATATCGCGGCCTCTGCTCGTTAACTTTAATTAGTCTACGTTTGGTTAGGTTAGGATGGTACACGTTAAGTTAGGATGTATTTGACTTTTGTGCTATACACTTCACTGCACCCTGGTATGCTCTGCTTGACCTTGGCGTTCCAGTAATAGTGGTCTCGTTACGTTAGACTATGTTACGATACGGTTGATTATATGGCGTTTGGATACGTTAGGATGCGACAGCTTTGACTATTGTGCTGCACACCGCAATTCGGCGGATTTCAACGCTCTACATTGCCGTACTATAATATGCCCGACACTGTGAGGCCAGTAATAGTGGTCTCGGCACCTTAGGCTCAGTTATGCTACGTTTGGCTACGTTACGCTTGGTTAGGATAGGATATGGTAGTTTTCACTTTTGCGCTATACACTGCTATTCAGCGGACTTCTGCGCTCTACTCTGCTCCAATATGTTCAGCTTGGCTTCGGGAAAGCCAGAAAAGGCGGCCTCGGCTCGTTAGGGTAAGTTAGGCTACGTTTGGCTTTATTGCGTTTGGATAGGTTAGGATGGGGTATCTTCGACTTTTGTACTACACACTGCTATTCGGTGGCCTTCTGTGCACTACTGTGATTAAGTATACTCTGCTTTGCCCTGCGCAGGGCAGCACTGGTGGTATCGGCAGGCTAGGCTGAGTTATGTTACGTTTGGTTATGTACGTTTGCTTAGGTTAGGACAGGATGGATCAGACTTTTGTGCTATATACTGCATTCGGTGGGTTTCTGCGCTCCACAGACCGCTAATATTATCTGCTTGGCTCTGTGGAGGCCCGCAATAGTGGTCGCCGCACGTTAGGTTGAGTTAGGTTACGTTCGGCTCTGTTACGATTGGACAAGTTAGAAGATGATAGCTTTGACTTTTGTGCTATCCACTGATGTTCGCAGTTTTTGCGCTCCACTGTGATCTGACTTGCTCAGCTTGGATCTGGGAAATGCAGCAATAGTGGTCTTGGCTAGTTATGCTTGGATATGCTACGTTCGTTTGGGTTTGGTTAGGTCAGGTTAGGTTAGGATATCTTTTACTGTTTTGCTTTACATTGCAATGCGGCGTATTTCTGAGCTGTACTGTGCTCTGCTATATTCTGATTGCCTCTGTGGAGGACAGCAATGCTGGTCTAGGCGCGTTAAGGCCAGCAGTAGTGGTGGTCGCAAATTAGGTTGAGCTTTGTTACGCATGGTTAGGTTAGGTTAGGCTAGGTTTGGTCAGGATGTCTTTAACTTTTGTGCTACACGCTGCAATGCGGTCGGTTCCTACTCTCTACTCTTCACTATTATATCCTGCTTGGCCCTGCGGGGTCCAGAAATAGTGGTCGCGGCACGTTAGGTTGTGTTACGCAACGTCTGCCTATGTTGCGTATGGTATGGTTACCCGAGGATAGATGTGACTTTTGTGCTATACACTTCTATTCGGTGGATTTCTGCGCCGTACTGTGCTCTGATATACTCTGCTCGACCCTGGGGGGGCCAGTAATAGTTGTCTCTACATGCTATGTTCAGATGCGCTACGTTTTGTTATGTTACATTTGGTTAGGGTAGGAGATTGTAGCCTTGTGCTTAATGCTGTACACTGCTTTTCAGTGGATTTCTGCGCTCTGCTGCGATCGAATGTGCCCTGCTTGACCCCGAGAGGGCCAGCAATATTGATCTCGGCACGTTAGTTTGAGTTGCGCTACGTCAGGTTAGGTCACGTTAGTTAGGGTTAGGCATGCATATCTCTGACTTGCGTGGTGTACACTGTTACTCGGAGGATTTCTGTGCTCTACTGTGCCCTACAACACTCTGCTTGCCTCTGGGAGGCCAGTAATTGTGGTTTCTTCACGCTAGGTTCAGTTAGGATACGTTTGTTTATGTTACGTTTGGTTTTGGTAGGAGGGTGTGGCTTTGACTTTTGTGCTATGCACTGATGTTCGGTCGATTTCAGCGCACTACTGTGCTCTAATTAGCCCTCCTTGTCACTAGGGTGGGCAGCAACAGTGGTATCGGCATGTACGGTTGGGTTATGTTACGTTCGGCTTTACTATGTTTGGATAGGTTAGGATGGGGTTGCTTCTACTTTTGTGCTATGTACTGCTATATGCTGGAATTTTACGCTCCACAGTGCTCTACCATACTCTGCTCGGCTCTGAGGTGGCCAGTAATAGTGGTCTGGGCGTATTAGGTTGAGTTAGGCTACGTCTGGTTAGGTCAGCTTTGTTTGGTTAAGGTTATGATATCTTTGACCTGTGTGCTGTACACTGGAATACGGTGGAGTTCCGCGAACTGCTGAGCTCT
>NW_016956197.1:0-519 GCF_001483705.2 Eufriesea mexicana
TCAATTTTAATGTCATTTTCGATTAATATTGTGATGAGCTAACTTTCTTGCATAAATAAGGAGGAAGGATTCAGTTGGCGTGCTATTGCCATTGCAGCCCTACGGAATCTGGATGGAAAATTCAAATTTATTGACATTTTCGACTCATATCGTGGTGAGCTAAGTCTCTCGCATGAATAAGGAGGAAAGATACTGTTGGCGTGCTATTGGCATTGAAATGCAGTAGAATCTTGCAGGAAAGTTCAATTTTGTTGACATTTTCGACTAATATCTTAGTGAGCTACCTTTCTTGCATAAATAAGTAGGGAAGGTTCTATTGGCGTGCTATAGCCACTGCAATGCTATAGAATCTGGCTGGAATGTTCAATTTTATTTACAGTTTCGAATAATATCGTGGTGAGCTATTGAGCTATCTTTTTTGTATAAATATGGAGGTTAGATTCTATTGGCGTGCTCTAGCCATTGCATTTCTATAGTAGCTTGCTGGGAAATTCAATTTTACTGACATTTTCGACTAAT
>NW_016956198.1:0-227 GCF_001483705.2 Eufriesea mexicana
TTATGGACATTTTCGACTGATATCGTGGTGAGCTACCTTTCCTGCCTAAACAATGAGAAAAGACACTATTGGCTTGCTGTAGCTATTGCACTGCTATAGAATCTTTTTGGAAAACTCATTTTTGCTGACATTTTCGACTGATATCTTGGTGAACTGTGTTTCTTGCGTAAATAAGTGTGAAATATGCTATTGGCTTGCTATAGCCATGGTAATGCTATAGAATCTGG
>NW_016956199.1:0-926 GCF_001483705.2 Eufriesea mexicana
ACCTGTTATAGTTTGGTGAAAAGATCGCCTAACGCCTTTAATCCAATGGCTAGTACAGCCATCAACTTGCCAGAGAATAGGTATACTCAAAATCTATGACCTGCTATATAATGGTGAATAGATCGCCTAACGACTTCAATCCAATGGCTAGTACAGCCATCTACTTGCCAGAGGTTAGGTCTATTCAAAATCTATAGTCTGTTATAGCTTGGTGAGTAGATCGCCTACCGCCTTCAATCCAATGGCAAGTACAGATTGCCAGAGAATTAGTCTATTCAAAATATGTAACCTGTTATAGCTTGGTGAATAGGTCGCCTAACGCCTTTAATCCAATGGCAGGTACAGCCATCTACTTGCCAGAGAATTGATCTATTGAAAATCAATAGCCTGTTATAGCTCGGTGAATAGATCGCCTAACGCCTTCAATCCAATGGCAAGTACAGCCATCTACTTGCCAGAGAATAGGCCTATTCAAAATGTATAATCCGTCATAGCTTCGCGAAAAGATCGCCTAACGCCTTCAAATCAATTGCAAGAGCAGACATTTGCTTGCCAGAAAATAGGTCTATTCAAAATCTATAATCTGCTGTAGCTTGGTGAATAGGTCGCCTCACACCTTCAATCCAATGGCAAGTACAGCCATTAACTTGCCAGGGAATAAGTCTATTCAAAATCTATAAGCTGTCATATCTGGTTGAATAGACCACCTAACGCCTTCAATCCAAAGGCAGGTACAGCAATCTACTTGCCAGAGAATAGGCCTATTCAAGATCTATAAACGGTTATAGCTTGGAGAATAGGTCGCCTAACGTCTTCAACCAATGTCTAGTACAGACCTCTTCATGCCAGGGAATTGGTCTATTCAAATCTATTACCTGTTATAGCTTGGTGAATAGATCGCCTAACGCCTTCAATCCAATGGCAAG
>NW_016956200.1:0-509 GCF_001483705.2 Eufriesea mexicana
GATTGCTTAGGCTACGACAGGGTACCATTGACTTTTCTGCTACATACTGCTTTTCGGTGGACACCTACAATCGACTGTACTCTAATATGCTCCGCTTTGTTCTGGGGAGGTCAGAAATGGCGGCCGCGGCATGTCAGGTTGAGTTAGGTTACGTTTGGTTAATTTATGTTAGCAATGGTAAGGTTTGTATAGCACTGATTTTTCAGCTATGCACTGCGATTCCAACGTCTTCTGCGATCTACTCTCCCTAATATGTACTGCTTGGCTCTGACGTGGGCAGCAATAGAGGCCTCGGCACGTTAGGAAGTGTTAGGTTACGTTTGGTTACGTACGGTTGGTTAGGTTAGGATAGCGTAGCTTTGACTACCGTGTTATACCCTGATATGTCTTGAATTTCCGCGCTCCAGTGTGCTGAGGTATGTGCTGATGCTCTGCTTTTCTTTGGGGAGGACAACAATTGCACCCTTGGCACGTTTCTTTGAGTTAGGCTACTCTCGGTTAGGTTAGGT
>NW_016956201.1:0-248 GCF_001483705.2 Eufriesea mexicana
GAGAACGTAGCTTTGGCTTTCGCGTTATACACTACATTTCGGTGGATTTCTTCGCTCTACATTCCTCTACAATGCTCTTCTCCTCTGTTGGGAGGACAGCTATAGTGGTCGTTGCGCGACGTGTTGTGATACGTTACGTTTGGTTCGCTTAGGTTCGGTTAGTTTGGGAAAGGGTAGATTTGACTTTTGCACCATATACTGCTATCCGGAGTACTTCTGCGCTATACTGAACTAAAATATGCTCCACT
>NW_016956202.1:0-224 GCF_001483705.2 Eufriesea mexicana
TGTGGCTGGAAAATACAATTTTTTTGACATTTTCGACTACTATCGTGGTGAGCTAAATCTCTTTCATAAATAAGGCGGGATAATACTATTGGCGTGCTATAGCCTTCGCAATGCTATAGAATCAAGCTTGTAAGTTCAATTATATTGGCGGTTACGACTAATATCGTGGGGAGCGATGTTTTTTGCATAATTAAGGATGGTAGATCCTATTGGCGTGCTATAGC
>NW_016956202.1:235-575 GCF_001483705.2 Eufriesea mexicana
CCCTTGCATTGCTAAAGTGTCGGGCTGGAAAATTTAATTTTATCGACATTTATGACTAGTATCGCGGTAAGCTATCTTTCCTGCTTAAACAAGGAGAAAAGATTCGGTTGGCGTGCTATAGGCATTGCAGTGCTACAGAATGTTGCTGGAATATTCAATATTACTGCCATGTTCAACTAATATCGTGGTGAGCTCACTTCCTTGCATAAGTAAGGAGGAAAGATGCTTTTTGAGTGCTATTGCCATTGCAATGAGATAGAATGTGGCTGGAAAATACAATTTTGTTCACATTTTCGACTAATATCGAGGTGATCTAACTTCCTTGCGTAAGTAAGGAGGA
>NW_016956203.1:0-297 GCF_001483705.2 Eufriesea mexicana
GTCGCAGTGTACAGCGGAAGAGTCGAAGGTATACAAACCTAGCCAAGGCTAACGTAACCGAACAAAGCGTAACGTATCAATAGTTGACGCGACGAGACCGCTGTTACTGGCATCCACAGAGCCAAGCAGAACATGCTGGAGAACAGTAGGGAGCAGAAGTCCATCGAATAGCAGTGTATGGCACAGAAGTCATAGCTAACCAATCCTAATATAGCCAAACGTAACATAACCGAGCGTAGACTAACTGAACCTAACGAGCCTAGACAGCCATTGCTTGACTCACCATAGCCAAGCAGA
>NW_016956204.1:0-7172 GCF_001483705.2 Eufriesea mexicana
AATAAAACTCTAATCATAAATATCTGAAAAACTATCGAGTAATTGCCCTTATAATGATATATTTTCTTGAACTGTATGATGAAATCTACAAACCTGCAAAGGTTCATCTAAATCTATAACCCGAAGGACTTGCACTCTCCTTATTAGTCATTGAAAGGACCTAACTGATGAAGGCAGTGCAACGTCAGAGTTCAAAACATTTTACTCATTCCTACCTTCACTAAGGGTCAATGATTATTTTCACCCATCCAAAAAGTAAGAATTATTACTCGTATTGTATACAGAAGTGTTCCGAAATGTATTACAAAAAACTAATCGGTTTATAACGTCCTTCATCCTGGTTCGAACATAAATTTGGTGTCGGAAGTGGGATATTCGGCACTTTACGAAATCTCATCTACCAATTCTCATTCAGCATAGGTGCCAATTTCAATTGAGTTCAAGTAAAGAATAAAGGCATCGTTCGAAATATCAAAAATCTATCGATTTAGTATATCAACTGGGACCAGAGATCTAGACCATCAGCAGACAGCCAGGGACGGTCGCAGGTAAAAGGGGAAGAGCAAGTCGCACTGTAAGTACGCAAAATACAATATTCGTAACTCCGACATAAAATCCTTCTATTTCCTAAAATCAAAAGACAAGAAAAATGTCTCAAAATCAAGCGGATACAACTCCATCTCGAGTCCAATTACAACTTTCTTTGCAGTTGTTAATAAAATTATTAACAAAACCCTTTGATGGCAATCCTTGTAAATTTCGATCATTTATAAAGCAAGAAGATTCTGCATTTCAATTTACTACTCCCTCTCAAGAACAAATTTTGTTAGTATTTGTAAAGAAAAGCATTGTTGGGAAAGTCAGAGGTCAAACTGACATTCACTGCAATCTCACAACATGAGCTGAAATTTCGAAGTTATTACTAAATTTATATCAGGATAAAAAATCATTTGATCAATTGATGGAAAATTTAAGCTCATTTAAACAAGAAAAAGGTTAAAACGTTTCGCAATTCTATCAACGCGTAGAAAATATATCGTCACGTATTCTTGCAAATGTATATGCAACGGAAGCAAATGACAGTTCCTTAACCTGAACAGCTTGAATTAATGACCTCGCTTTAAATCGCTTTGTTTATCACACACACCCCCAGATATCTGAAATGTTAAGGTACCGAGATTTTAACAATATCAATAGTGCCCTTACAGCAGCAGTGACAGGAGAAAATGCTTTACGCTTAAGATACGATCACTTCTTCATTCTAAAATGTAAAATTTGTTTAAAAACAAATCACAGTACTAATGAGTGTCACAGAAATCAAAATAGATTCAAACCATCTCCTAACAGATATATAAATTTTAATCAATTTAGCCAAAAAAATTCTATTCCAGAAAGAAAACAATGTAGATATTGTAAAAATTTTGGTTATGTTATAGAGGAATGTAAAAACCGTCAAAATAATAATTCAAGGCAACAATCGAATTCCACAAATTACTATCAACAAAATCGTAACATGAAACATACTTATCAACGAAATTCAAATTCCGCAAGTAATTACTATCGCATCCCAAATTCGAATATGAATCGTTCGCAAAATCAAATCTTTTCAGATTTGAACACCCCTGGTACCTCTATTGCAAATACCACTGCACGTAATAGCCCTCAGTCTTCAAATTTTTTCAATGTTGTAACAATCACCAAATCTTCCGATTTCGATAGTGGAAACGCTGATAGAATTCAATTCAACGAGACTATCATAAACTCGTTTAATACCCTACTCGTTTGTAACGATCAACTTTGTGTATCATTTGAGTCAACAAATTCTAACATCGAGGATAAAGTATTAAAATTTTTAATCGACATCGGAGCAACTCTTTCGTTGATAAATGCATCTAGCATTTGTGATTATCATCTTAATACTAATAATTCTACTGCATTGAACGGCATCACATCCGATATACCAATTCAAAATATTAGACGAAACAAATCGAGTTAAAAATTTGTAATAAAATAATTACTGGAAATTTTCGAGTGCTTAACGCTCATACTAATATTACTTTTGATGGACTATTTTTGATGACTTCTTTCGTGTCCATATAGCTAAGATTGATTATCCAAGCTCCAGTATTGCATTCGAGTCCATACCATTTCAAATCCCCTGTGTCGCAATACACCTCAGAAATCTGTTTCCACTATACGAATCCATCCACAGACGGAAACAGTAGTCCCCATAAAATTAATAAATCTTCACCATTTAAAGGAAGGCATAATATCATGGCGACAATTAAACGAAGACAATTCACTTCTAATTTTTTACGTAATGATTAAAGTTTCTAACGAAGATAGGGGCTTCGTTACGATCGTTAATACATCAATAAAGCCACGAACAATTCCAATTCTTCAACTATTAATAGAACCGATCCTAAATAATTGTTATAGTCTTGCTGCACATGAAACACAGAATGATAGAAAACAAAGATTTCACGCGTTAAATGAGAACCTTCGACTTAACCATTTAAATATAGAGGAATATCAAGCCGTAAAAAATGTTTGCAAAGAATTTAGTGACATATTTCATCTTCCAACAGATTTATTATCGCGAACCACGGCAACCTTTCATACAATTCCTGTTACCGATGAAACTACGATTCGAACAAAAACTTATCGCTATTCTCAAATTCACAAGAATGAAGTAAACAAACAAATCGAGAAATTGTTGAAACATGGTATAATTAAACCCTCAAATAGCCCTTGGTCTAGTCCTCCCTGGGTTGTTAAAAACACGAGCATTTTGCCGACAAAACATA
Organism: Eufriesea mexicana; assembly: GCF_001483705.2. Classification (NCBI taxonomy): domain Eukaryota; kingdom Metazoa; phylum Arthropoda; class Insecta; order Hymenoptera; family Apidae; genus Eufriesea; species Eufriesea mexicana. Next base: position 2,808 of record NW_016956204.1, read on the forward strand.
AATTAACAGTAATGCTCATTTCAAACGAACACTTGAGGCTCCTCCACGCAGGCTGTTAAGCCACTTTGTATCCACTACGGAAACGATATTGGCGACTATCAGGTAGAAGGTGCGTGAAACAAGTCATTAAGCGTTGTGTAATGTGCTTTAAGGTTAAACCATTGAACCTCGGCTACATAATGGGCAACCTCCTGCTGCACGTACTCGTCCAGCACGACCATTCGCTAATTGCGGTGTAGACTACGCTGGCCCACTGTATATTAGAGAAAAATCACGGACAAAGGTGACATTAAAATCATATCTATGTATGTTCAAATCTCTTGCTACTAAGGCTGTCCATATAGAGTTAGCGACAGATATGACTTTCGAGGCTTTTTTAACACGGTGACTGCTATGGGGGGTCACCACCACTGGTCGGCACTCGACTTTGCTACAGTGCCCTGGGAGCCACCGGTGACCGACGACGCGACCATTTGTAATAAATATCGATACTGATAAGTTTTTAAATAGTACCATTGTTACTACAATGGTTCGAAGAAATGAATGCCATACAGAACATGCAAAAATAATTTTATTTATACAAAGAAAAGGTGAACTAAAACAGTCGGCACAATATGTCGTCACTTTTTTAATGCAATTCTTTGCTCTCATCCTTCCTAGTTGATTTGAATTATTTTCATGGCACACTTTGCAAAATCGCCTTACATTTCCCATACTTCCAGGTTTCTTTAAATTCGTGACGACGTTTTTTCTGTACATAATTGCTCGATGAAATGCAATCTTCGTCATCGGAACATTTCACTAAATACATCGTTAACTTCATCCTAAAATCAAAAATTGAAATATTTTTTCGAGTTGCTTTTCAAGCAATTGGTAATGGCAAAAGTGGTCTACAGCGCCTCGGGTGTCACCGGTGACCCCCACCGCGAAAACTACATTAAACGCGATTATACAACTTATCTTAATATTCGTGTTGGCGCCATGGGCAATCCACGTAAAATGCGCGTGGCAGTCAACATAACCGCTGGACTAGCATGAGGCGCCGCACGGTGACGTAAACGCTGGATCCGTCATCAGCTTATGCTGTGCTACCTGAAGCTATTCAGGTACAATACAGAGAGGTGGTTTTAGTGGGTAGTTGTTTGTGCAGACTTCTACATTTCCCCTCACTCCTAAAACAAAAAAAACGATCTTGCAAATATGAGGTGAGAAGGTGGTAGAAGCTAGGAAGGAGATTCTTTATTTTATACAGTAGTCCATCATGCCATACCTTATCGAAGGCTTGTTTTACGTCCAGGAAAACTGCCGAACAATATTTTTTATCTTCCAGTGATTTATTGTACTAACGACTCTATGACATTGTTGAATCGTAGAGTGCTGACGCCGGAAGCCAAATTGATGATTCGGGATAAAATTTAAATAAGGCGTAATTCTTTGGAACAGAAGTCTCTCTAGTACTTTGGAAATGACAGGTAATAGGCTTATTGGTCTATAAGAGGAGACGTCGCTAGGGTCTTTCCCCGGCTTCGAGAATAACATAATTTCAGTTGCTTTAAGCGATTTAGGCCAATAGTTTAATCTGAAGACAGCATTGAAAATGTAGGTTAGCACTACTATACCTTTTTTAGGTAATTCTTTAAAAATTGTTGCAGTTATTAGGTCCGAGCCAAGAGATTTCTTCTTGTTATTCAGCTTAGAGATTTCTTTTTTAACTTCGTTAGTCGAGACGAGTCTAATTGAACTCGAATTAGCAGAGTTCGTAAGTCCAGCATTTAAGCAATCCACAATATCTTGATCGGGATGAATGCTATTCGGAGAGAATACATCCTCAAGGTGCTTAGCAAATAGATTCGCCTTTTCTTTGCTCCTCTTAGCCCATGGACCAGGAGGAGTAGATTGTATACGAATCGGATGATTTGATTCGATCGGTTTTAGAGCTGAAATAGCTACACGCCATATAGAATTGTCATAACGACTGAGGTTTACAATGTAATTTTGAAACGAATTATCACGTAATTCCTTTAGTTTGCCTTTAAGTGTGTTGCTTATTCGATTATATATCGTCTTATCTGTAGGAGAGCGGTATCGCTGCCATTTCGCCCTTGCTCCTCTTTTGTCAATTATTAGTTTTTTAATTTCTATTGGGGTAAACTGCGTTGAATTTTGTAGTTTAGGCTGTGGAGTGACTATTTTGGCTGCATGCTGAATTAGCGAAATGAAATTAATGGTGGCTACCTCAAGTTCTTATGCTGGCTGTTTTTGCCTTTGAACTGTCCTTTACTGGTTCACTTTCCTGTACTATTATTCTTGATATAATATCAGCAAATGGATTGTTCAATATTTTAGTTTTTATCAATCTTAGAAGATAAAGTGGTCTATCATTCTACAAAAAAGGAGGAAATAATTATATCAAATCTTGATATATTTTCTTGTAAACATTAAATTTACCTCATCTACAAGTACTTCTTCAAGTTTAAACATGTTATATATAGTTCCTCCAGTAATTTTACCAAAGATTGTATGTTTATTCTGCAAATCTGGTGTAGAACCAAGAGTAAAGATGAATTTGGAACTATTGTCATCTTTTACAGCATTAGCCATAGCAATTATACCTCGTCCGCAGGTACATAATCTTGTACGAAAATCGTCCTAAAACACATATATACAATAATTATTTTTCAATAAAAAAGGAATTCATTTTATTTTTGAATATAATCGCACTTTAAATGGTTCTCCATATATTTTACCACCTTCTCCTGTACTTGTGGGATCACCACCATGTCTTATGAATCCTTTGATAACTGAAATATTTCGCGCTGAATTGTCTTGTCTCCGGGAAGCGCCTAGAAGTGCCAAAATAATACACCCTGATTGGTTAACGAATTTTCCTTTTCGTTAACCAATCCGGGATCTTCCCGGTAACCTCTTGGTCTTTTATTTCCGCGCGTTTTTTTGTCGCGCTTTTCCTGCGTGGGAGTATGCGCTTACGATCTGCAAACCCTGGGGGGTCTTCCTGCGGGCCCATGGTACATCACGTGGTACGCCGTCGCCTCCTCGTGATGCTTCGCGGGCCTTTCGGAAAAACCGATGGTTTATGGTACCCCCGCCTACGCTACTGAGGCCGTCATAGTTTAAGCCTGAAGGCTACTTTTTATCCCGCCAAATGGGTAAAGACTTTCGCTGAGGCGAAGAACAACTTTCTCAAAAGCAGCGATGGGTATGCTGCGCGTTCTATATACCCCCTTGACCATTTGTACGCCAAATGTTTCTATTTGTACATGCCTATGGCCGCTACAAAACTTTGTAGGTTTGTAAATTTAGTTATCCAGTTTAAGAAAATGTAGCATTATAAGGGCAACTATTCGATAGTTTTTGAGATCTGAACTAGAGATTTCTTCCGAATAATTATCGATAGTTATCAAGTGGCATTGCGATCTAACGGTAACATCCGAAAATTGCCATCGGCGTGGGAATTTTCGGATATCACCATTAGGCCACAACGGCACTTGATAAATATTCGAAATAAACCTGTAATTAAGGCAATAATAAAACTCTAATCATAAATATCTGAAAAACTATCGAGTAATTGCCCTTATAATGATATATTCTCTTGAACTGTATGATGAAATCTACAAACCTGCAAAGTTTCATCTAAATCTATAACCCGAAGGACTTGAACTCTCCTTATTAGTCATTGAAAGGACCTAACTGATGAAGGCAATGCAACGTGAGAGTTCAAACCATTTTAGTCATTCCTACCTTGACTAAGGGTCAATGGTTATTTTCACCCATCCAAAAAGTAAGAATTATTACTCGTATTGTATACAGAAGTGTTCCGAAATATATTACAAAAGATTAATCGGTTTATAATGTTCTTCATCCTGGTTCGAACATAAATTTGGTGTCGGAAGTGGGATATTCGACACTTTACGAAATCTCAGCTGCCAATTCTCATTCAGCATAGGTTCCAATTTCAATTGAGTTCACGTAAAGAATAAAGGCATCGTTCGAAATATCAAAAATCTATCGATTTAGTATATCAACTGGGATCAGAGATCTAGACCATCTGCAGACAGCCAGGGACGGTCGCAGGTAAAAGGGGAAGAGCAAGTCGCACTGTAAGTACGCAAAATACAATATTCGTAACTCCGACATAAAATCCTTCTATTTCCTAAAATCAAAAGACAAGAAAAATGTCTCAAAATCAAGCGGATACAACTCCATCTCGAGTCCAATTACAACTTTCTTTGCAGTTGTTAATAAAATTATTAACAAAACCCTTTGATGGCAATCCTTGTAAATTTCGATCATTTATAAAGCAAGAAGATTCTGCATTTCAATTTACTACTCCCTCTCAAGAACAAA
>NW_016956205.1:0-512 GCF_001483705.2 Eufriesea mexicana
ACTTACGCAAGGAAGTTAGCTCACCACGATATTAGTCGAAAATGTCAACAAAATTGTATTTTCTTGCCACATTCTATATCATTGCAATGCCTATAGCACGCCAATAGAACCTTTCCTCCTTATTTATGCAAGAAAGTTAACTCACAGCAATATTAGCCGAAAATGTCAATGAAATTGGATTTTCCAGCCAGATTCTACAGCATTGCAGTGGATATAGCAGGCCAAAAGTATCTTTCCTCCTTACCTACGCATGAAAGATAGCTCACAATGATATTATTCGGAAGTGTCAAAAAATTGTATTTTCCAGCCAAATCTATATCATTGCAACGGCTATAGCACTGAATAAGCATATTTCCACCTTACTTACGCAAGGAAGTCAGCTCACCACGATATTAGTCGAAAATGTCAGTAAAATTCTTTTCCAGCCACAATCTATATCATTGCAGTGTCTGTAGCACTCAAACAGCATCTTTCCTCCTTACTTACGCAAGGAAGTTAGCTCACCACGGTAT
>NW_016956206.1:0-5805 GCF_001483705.2 Eufriesea mexicana
TCGCAGAAAGCAGCCGCAATCTAGGGCAAAGCACAAAAGTCAAACATACCCTAACCTAACCGAACACAACCTGACCTAGCCGAGCGAAGCATATCACATCCTAACGTGCAGAGACCACAACTGATGGCATCCACAGCGCAAGGTGGAGCGTATTAGTGCACTGTAAGGCGAAGATGCCCACCGAATAGCAGTGTATAGCACAGAAGTCAAAGCTATCCTTTCCTAACCTAACAAATCGTAGCCTAACCGAACGCAGCCTAACTCCACCTAACGTGCCGATACCACGGTTACTGGCCTGTCTTGCGCCAAGCAGAGCATAATCGAGCAGTGTAGAGCGCAGCAGTCCACCGAATAGCAGTGTATAGCAAAAAAGTCTGAGCTGTCGTGCCTAAACCATACCAAACGTAACATAAGCAGAAGTAACGTAACAGAATCTTACGTGTCACGACCGCCATAGCTTGTCTCGCGAGAGCTAAGCAGACCATAGGAGAGCATTTTATAGCCCTGAAATCGTGCGAACAGCTGTTTCTAGCACACAAGTCCTAGCAAACCTAGCGAGACCAAACCAAACCTAACCGAACCAAACGAGACATAACTCAACCTAACCTGCCGAGAGCACTATTCCTGGCGTCCACAGAGACAAGCAGAGTGTGATAGCGCACAGAAGAGCGCAGTAATCTATAGAATAGCAGTGAGTAGCACATAAGACGTAACTATCCTAACCGAACGCATCTCTACCTAACATAAGCAAACGTAATATGACTTAGCCTATCGTGTCGGGGCCACTATTGCTGACTACCCGAAGGTCGAGCGGAGTATAGAAGAGCGATGTAGAACGCAGAAAGCCACCGAACTGCAGTGTACATGACAAAACCCTAAGCTACCCTATCCTGACTCATTCAAACGTAACGAAACCAAGCGTAACCTAACTGTACCCGACGTGTTGAGTCCTGCCTTGCTGCCCTCCTCAGAGCAAAGCAGAACATATTAGAGGAGAGTGTGGCACAGAAATCCAAAGTATCGCAGTGTATATCAGAAAGGTCAAAGCTATAGCTAACCAAACCTTGCCTAATCAAGCCGAACCGAACGTAACATAGCTCAATATAACGTGCGGAGCTCACTATGTCTGGGCTTCCCGCTGTCACGCTGATTACGCAACGGCACTCTAGAGCGCTAAAATCTGCCGAACGGCTGTGTATAGCACAAAAGTCAAAGCTATCACCTCCTAACCTAGCTGATCGTAACCGAACCAAACGTGACATAACTCAACATATCGTGCCGCGACAGAAATTGCTGGCCTCCTCACAGTTGAGTAGGGCTTAGTAGAGCAGCGATGAGCGCAAAAAGTAAAAAAACAGCAACTTATTGCACAATACTCAAAGACACTCTAACCTAACCAGACATAACGTGACCTAACCAAACGTAGAATAACTAAACCTAACGAGGCGAGACCTCTATCGCTGACCTCTCCAAAGCCAAGCAGAAGAGGTTAGAGCACTGCAGGGCGCTGAAATTCAGGGAACAGAAGTGTAGAGTACAAAATTCAAAGACATCCTGACCAAACATAGTATAACCTGACAAAACAAAACGTAACCAAACTACACTTGTCGTGCCACGACCGCCAATCCTGTCCTCCGCAGAGTCGAGTAGAGTATAGGAGGGAAGCGAAGAGAAGAGAAATCCACCAAATAGCAGTGTATAGCACAAAAGTCAAAGATACCCTTTCCAAACCTAACCAAACGCGCCGCAGACACTATTTCTGGCCTCCCCAGTGCAATGCAGAGAATATTCGATAACAGTAGCGCAGAGAAATCCACCGAATAGCAGTGTATAGCACAAAAGTCAAAGCTACCATTACCAAACTTATCCCAACCTAGACAAGCCAAGCGTAACTTAACTCAACCTAGCGTGAAGAGGCCGCCATTGCTGGCCTCTCCAGTGTTGAGGAGAGTATAGTAGAGCAACGCAGAGCGTTGAAATCCACCGAATATGGGTGAATAGAGCAGAAGTCTGAGCTATCCTATCATAACCTAACCAAACGCAACCCGACTCATCCTAACGTACCGAGACCACTATTGCTGCCCTCCTCAGAGCCAAGCAGAACATATTAGGGGAGAGTAGAGCGCAGGAGCCCATAAGATCGCACTGCATATCCCAATAGTCGAAGCTACCCTAACATAACATTGCCAAACGTGACGTAACCGAACGTTGCTTAACACAAGCTAACGCGCCGAGGCCAAAACTGCTTGCATCCCCAGTGCCAAGCAGAATATACTAAAGCACGGTAGAGCGCAGTAACCGATCGCATTGCAGTGTGTGGCACAAAAGTCAAATATAACCTAACATAAACTGACCTAACCTAACCTAACCGAACGTAGCCGAACTTAACATAACGTGCTTAGAATACTATTGATGGACGCCCCAGACACAAGCAGAGCATATTAGAGCAGTGTAGGCCGCAGAGATCCACCGAATAGCGGTGTATAGAGTAAAAGTCGACGCTACCCTATCATAACCAAACCAGACGTAGTAAAATCAAACGTATTCTAACAACGCCTCTCGTGCCGCGACCACAATTGATGCACTCTCCAGAGTCGAGCAGAGTCTAGTAGAGCACAGTAGAGCGCAGAAAGCCGCTAAACAGCAATGTATACCACAAAAGTCAAAGCTACCCCAGCCTTACCTAACCACACATAACATAACCAAACGTAACATAAACAAACATAACGTGCCGATACCACAATTGCTGTCCTTTCCAGAGTCTTCCTGATCATATTAGAGCACAGTAGGGTGCAGAAATCCCCCGAGTAGCATTATACAGCGCAAAAGTCAAAGCAGTACTCTCTGAATCGTGCCAATCGTAACATACACAATCGTAACGTAAGTGAACCTAGCGTGCCGAGGCCACCATTAGTGCCCTCCCGAGAGTCGAGCGGGGCATAGCATAGCAATGTAGAGCGTAGAAATCGTCCGAATAGCAGTGTACAGCACAAACGTCAACTTCATCCTATCGTAGCCTCTCCACGCATAATATAACCAAACGTAACAAAGCTTAGCTTAACGAGCCGAGGCCACTACTTCTGGCCTGCACAGAGAGAAGCACAATATGCTAGACCTCAGTAAATCGTGGAAATCGACCACATTGCAGTGCATAGCGCAAAAGTCTGAAACATCATGACCAAACCTAACCTAATCTAGCATAGCCAAACGTAGCATGACCCAACCAAACGTGCCGCGACCACAACTCCTGCTGTCCCCAGAGACAAGCAGAATATGATGGAGTACAGTAGAGCACAGTAGTCCATAGAAGGCCTGTGTTGAGCACATATACCAAGGCTATCATAACCTAACCCAACCAACCCCATCCTAACCAAACGTAACGAATCTCAAACTAACATGCCCAGGCCAATATTGCTGGCCTCCCAAGAGCCAAGCAGAATATACCAGAACACACTAGTGCGCACAAAGCGACCATGCAGCTATGTATATCACAAAAGTCCATGATATTATAACCTAACCTCTCCTAACCTCACCTAAACTAATTCCGGGTAACTAAAGCTAACGAGCCGAGACCTGTATTGCTGGCCAGCCCAGAGCCAAGCTGAACATACAAGAGCACACTAGAGCGCAGAAATCCACCGAATATCAGTGTATACCACGAAAGTCAAATCTATCAAAACCTAACACAAACTATTATACCGCAACCATACATAGCCTAACAGAGACTAACGTACCTAGACCATCATTACTGGCAACCGCTGAGTCGACCAGAGCATAGTAGGTCAGAGTAGAGCACAGAAAGCCACCAAGTAGCAACGTATAGCACAAAGGTCGAAGATATCCAAACCTAACCGGACCTAACCTAACAAAACTGAACGTAGAATAACTAGCATAACGTGCTGATACCTCTGTTCCTAGCCTCCCTGGAGCCATGAAGAACATGTTACAGGGCAATAGAGTGCAGAGATCCACCGAAGAGCATTGTGTAACACAGAAGTCATAGCCATCCTAACCAAACGTAGCTTAACCTAACATAACCAAACGAAACAAAACAAAACCGAACCTCCCGCGACCACTATTGCTGGCATCCCAGAGCCGAGCAGAGCACATAAGGCCAAAGTAGGGCGAAGAAATCCACCGAATGGCAGTGTACAGCACAAAAGTCAAGGATATCCTAGCCTAACCAAACCAAGCATGACATGTCCAAAGGTAGCATAGCCCATTCTAGCATGCATATACCATAGTTGCTGACATCCCCAGAGCCAAGCCAATTACGCTAGGGCACAGTAGAGCGCAGAAATCCGCTGAATATCAGTGTATAGCACAAAAGTCGGGGCTACCCAGTCCTAACCTAAGCAAACGTAGCCTAGCTAAACGAAGCATATCTCATCATAACGTATCTCGACCTCTATTGCTGGACACCCCAGCTGCAAGAAGAATACAATATAGCAGAGTAGAGTGCAGAAGTCCTCCGAATAGCAGTTTGTAGCGCAAAAGTCAAATATATCCCGTCCTAACTTAACCAAACGTAACGTAGCCAAACGCAACATAGCCCAGTCGACGTTCCGAGAACAATACTGCTGTTCTGACCATAGCCAAGCAGAATGTACTAGATCAAAGATGAGGTCATAGAGCGACCGAATAGCAGTGTACAGCACGAAAGTCAAAGTCACCGTAGCCAAATTTAACCTAACCTTACATAACTGAACTTAACGGAACACAAACAAACCTGCAGGGCTCACTATTGCTGGCCTCCACAGAGATATGCGGATGTTAGTAGAGCAACGCCGAGCACAGATATCGGCAGAATAGCAGTGTATAGAGCAAAAGTCCCAGCTACACTAACCAAACCTAGCCCAATCTAGCCAAGCAAAACGTAACGTAACCAAACCTAACGTGCTGAGGCCACTATTGCTGCCCTTCCCTGAGCGGAGCAGAACACATAGAGCACAGTAGGGCGCGGAAATCAACCGTATAGCAGTATATAGCACGAAAGTTGCAGCTATCCTGACCAAGCATAGCCTAAACCAACATAACAGAACGTAACCTGACTCATCATAACGTGCCGAGAACACTATTGCTGGCCTTACCAGAGCACAGCTGAAAATACTAAAGCACTGTAGGGTGCAGAAATCCACCTAACAGCAGACTATGGCAATAAAGTCAAATATATCCTCCCCCAACCTAACTTAACCTAATATAACCAATCGTAACATAACACAACATAACGCGTCGAGGCCACTTTTGCTATCCTTCCAAGAGCCATGCTGAAGATATTAAAGCACGGCAGGGCGCAGTAGTCAGCCCAATACCAGACTATACCGCTAAAGTTGTTGCTGCCCTCTCCTAACCCATCCAACCGTAACATTAACAAATGTAACATATCTCAACCTAACGTTCCCGGGCCACAATTGCTGGCTTACCCAGAGCCAGGCAGAACACATTAGTGGAGAGTGAAACGCAGAAGTCCACAGAATCGCAGTGTCTACCAGAAAACTCATAGCTGCCCAAACCTAACCCAAACTATCACAAGATAACTAAACATAGCGTAACTTAACCTAACGTGACGAGAACGCTATTGCTGCCCTCCCCAGAGCCAAACAGGGAATACTAGAGCACAGTAGAGGGTAGAAATCCACCGAAGAATAGCGTACAGCGCAAAAGATAAAGCTATCCTAATGACACTTAGCCTAACCCAATCTAACCGAACGACACTTAGCATAACCCAATCTAACCGAACGTAACCTGACACAACATAACTTGCCGAGATTACTATTGCTGGCTTTCCCAGAGCCAAGCAGAACA
>NW_016956207.1:0-4090 GCF_001483705.2 Eufriesea mexicana
TTTTGTGCTGTACACTGACATTCTATGGATTTCTGCGCATTACACTCCTATAACACGTTCCCCGTGGCTCTTGCGGCGGCGGGGGGGGGGCAGCAATTGCGGTCGCGGCACGTTATGTTGAGTAAGGCTACGTTCGCTTAGGTTATGTTGTTTCGGGTTAGTCTTGGATAGCTTCGACTCTTCCGCTATTCACTGCGAATCTATGGACTTCTGTGCTGCACTGATCCCTAATACTTTCTGCTCGGTTCTGGGCAGGCCAGCAATTTTGGTCGCAGCACGGTATGTGTAGTTAGTTTGCGTTTGGACATGTTACCATTTGTTATGTTAGGATAGGCTAGCTTTGGCTTGTTTGCTACGCACTGCCATTCGTTGCATACTTGCGCCCTACTGCGCACTAGTATTTTCTGCTTGGCTCTGGGGAGACCAGCAATAGTGGTCTCGACAGGTTATGTTGTGTTAGTCAACTTTGGTTTGGCGAGGTTAAGTCGTGTTATGATAGGATATCTTCGACCTTTGTGCTATGCACATAAATGCGGTGGACCGCTGCTCTCTACTTTGCTGTAGTGCATTCCGCATTGCCCTTGTGAGGCGACCAAAAGTGTGCTCTGCACGATATGCTGAACTAGGATACTTTCGTCTATGCTACATTTTGTTAGGTTGGGATTGGGTAAATTTGAATATTCGGCTATGCACTCTGAATCTACGGATTTTTGCGCTCTACTCTCCCCACGTATCTTCTGCTTGGCTCAGGAGAGCGTAGAAGTAGTGGCCTCGGCACGTTAGGTTGGGATAGGTTACGCTAGGCTACGGTACGACTGGTTATGTTAGGATAGGATAGCTTTGACTCTTGCGTAATGCTCCTCTATCCGATGGATTTCTGTGCTCCACTGTTCCCTAACATTTTCTGCTCGGATCTGGGGATGACAGCAATTGTGGTCGCAGCACGTTGGGTTGAGTTACGTTACGGTTGGTCGTGTCACGAATTGTTGTGTTAGGATAGGATTGATTTGACTCTTGTGCTATACACGGCTATTCGGTGGATTTATGCTCCCTACTGTGCTCCGATATTTTCTGCTTGGCTCCGGAAGGCCCGCAATGTCGGTCCCGGTACGACAGATGGAGCTCAGTTACGTTCGGTTATGTTAGGTAATGTAAATCACGGTTAGGGTAGCATGGGCTTGTGTACTATGCAATGCCATTCGGTGGATTTCTGCGCACTACTGTGCTCCAGTACGTTCTGCTCAGCACTGGGAAGGCCAGAAATAGTGGTGCAGAATCGTCAAGTTTAGTCTGCCCACGCTTGGTTACGATGGGTTACGTCAGGTTGGATCATGATATATCTGACTTTTCCGCTATACGCTGCTATCTGGTGCCTCGCTGCGCTCTACTCCGCTCTAGTGTATTCCGCTCGGCCCTGAGAGATCCAGCAATAGTGGTCTTTGCACGTTGGGTTTGAGTTAGGCTGTGTTTGGTTTTGTTACCTTTGGTCGTGGTAGGAGTGGACATCATTGACTTCTGTGCGACATACTGGAACTGGGTGGACTTTTGCGATCCACTGTGCTCTACTATACTCTGCTCGACTCTGGACATTCCAAAAATACTTGTTGGTGCACGTTAGGTTGTGTTAGGTAACGTTTGGTTATGACATGGTTGGCTTGGTAAGGACAGGATGGCTTTGACTTTTGCCCTATGCACTGCTGATCGGTAGATTTCTGAGCTCTGATGTGCTCTAGTATGATCTGCTTCGCTCTGTGGAGGCCAAAAATGTGTCGTCGGCACGTTGGTTATAGTACGGTTACGTTCGGTTATGCTACGTTTGGTTAGTTTAGGATAGGATAGCTTCCACTTTTGTGATATATACTGCGCTTCGGTGGATTCCTCTACTCTACTGTGCAGTAATATGGTCAGCTTGGCTCTGGGATGTCCAGCAAGGTTGGTATTGACATGTTACATTGAGCTATGCTACGATTGGCTAGGTTAGTTTGGGTCAGGTTTGGTCAGGACGTCTTTGACCTTTGTGCTGTACACTGGTTTCTGCGGATTCCTACTGTTTAGATTGCTCTACTATCCTCTGCTCGTCTCTCGGGAGGCCAGAAGTAGGGGTCCCGTCAGGTTAGTTTTATTCACGCTACGTTATGTTATGTCACGTTTGGTTAGGTTAGGAGTGGATATCATTTACTTTTGTGCTATATACTGCTATTCGGTGGACTTCTACGCTAGTCTGTGCCCAAGTATGCTCCGCTTGTCTTTGGGTAGGCCATCAATTGTGGCCTCGGCACGTTAGGTTCAGCTATGCTACGTTAGGCTTGGTTAGATTGGGATAAACTTGATTAGGATGGCTTTGACTTTTGTGCTATGCACTGCTATTCTGTGGATTCCTGCGATCTACTGAGCTCTTGAATATTCTGCTCGGATATGTGGATGCAAGCTGTAGTGTTCTCGGCAGGTTAGGCCGAGGTACGTTGCGTTTGGTTATGTCACGATTTGCTTGGTTAAGAGCGGACAGATTTGACTTTTGTGCTGCAAACTGCTGTCCTGCGGATTTCCGTGCTTTACATCGCGCTGCTACAGTCTGCTCGACTATCGGGAGTCCAGCAATTGTGGTCGCGGCACCATAGGTTGAGATAGGATGCCTTTGGCTAGGTTAGGCTCCTTTGGGTTCGGTTCGGAAATCATAGACTTTTGTGCTATACCCGGCCATGCTATGCACTTCTGCGCTCTATTCTTCTCTAACATACTCTGCCTAGCGATTGCGAGGACAGCAATATTGGTCTCGGCACGTTAGGTTGTGTTAGGTTACGTATGGTTATGTTACGTTTGGTTGGGTTAGGTTAGGATATCTTTGACTGTTGTGCTGTAAACCGTAATGCGGTGGATTAGTGCGGTCTACTTTGCTCTATTATATTCTGCGTGGCTCAGGATAGTCAAGGAATAGTGGTCTCGGTACGTTACGTGGAGTTGAGCTACGTTCGGTACTGTTACGTTTGGCTACGTTAGGATATGGTAGCATCGGCTGTTGTGCTATGCATTGCGATTCAATGGATTTCTGCGCCCCATTCTCCTCTAATATGTTCTGCTTGACTTTTGGGAGGGCAGTAATAGTGTTCAAGGCACGTTAGACTAAGATATGTTACGCTTGTTTATGTTGCGTTTGGTTAGGCTATGATAGGGCAGCTTAGGCTTTTGTGTTACACACTGCACTTCGGTGTATTTCAACGCTCTACATTGCCCTGCAATAATCTGCTCGACCACCGGGAGGCCAGCAATTGTGTTCGCGGCATGTTAGGTTGAGATAGAATGCGTTTGGCCTTCATAGGTTACGTTGCGTTAGGTTAGGATATCTTTGTCTTCTGTGCGACACACAGCCATTCTATGGACTTCTGCGCTCTACTGTGCCCTATCCCACATTGCTTGTCTCTGGAGACGCCAGCAAAAGGTTGAGTAATGCTTCGTTTGGTTAGGCTACGTTAGGTTAGGTTTGGTTAGGATAGCTTTGACTTTTGTGCTGTACACGGCTGTTCGGCCGATATCTGCGAAATGCATTGCTCTGCTATCCTCTGCTTACCTATGGGAAGGCCAGTGATAGTGGTCGTGGCACGTTTGGATGGGTTAGGTTACGCTTGGTTATGCTACGATAGGCAATGTTTCGTCAGGATGGCTGAGACTTTTATGCTATGCTCCGCTATTCGTAGGACTTCCGCGCACTATAGAACTCCAGAACTTTCTACTCAGCAACAGGGAGGCCAGAAGTAATGCGCCCGGCACGTTAGGTACCGTTATGTTGCGTTAGGTTATGCTACGTTTGGTTAGGTCGGGATAGGATAGCTTTGATTCTTGTGCCACACACTGCCATTCGGTGGATTTCTGCGCTCTACAGTGCTCAACTAAACACTACTGGAATATCGGGATGCCAACAATAGCGGTCGTGGACGTTAGGTTGAGTTACGTTGCGTCTATTTATTTTAGGTTGGGTAATGTTTGGTTAGGATGGCTTTGACTTTTGTGCTATACACTGTTATTCCGTTAATTTCCACGCTCTACTGTGCTCTAATATGCCCTGCTTAGCTCTCGTGGTGCTTGCAATAGCGGA
>NW_016956208.1:0-613 GCF_001483705.2 Eufriesea mexicana
CGTGCTATAGCCATTGCAATGTAATAGAATCTTGCTGGAAAATACAATTTTATTTATATTTTCTACAAAAATCGTGGTTAGCTAACCTTCTTGTATAAATATGGAAGGAATATTCTATTGGCGTGCTGTAGCCGTACCAAAGGTATAGAATCTGCCTGGAAAACTCGATATTACAGAAATTTACGACTAATATCGTGGTGAGCTACCTTTGCTGCATAAATGATGAGGAAGGAATCTATTTGCGTGCATTAGCCATTGCAATTCTATAGATTCTGGATGGAAGATTCAATTTTATTGACATTTTCAACTAATATCGTGGTGGGCTAACTCTCCTGCATAAATAAGGAGGAGAGATACTTGTGGCGTGCTATAACCATTGCAATGCTATAAAATCTGGCTTGAAAATGCAGTTTTATTGACATTTTCGACTAATATCGTGGTGAACTAACCTTCTTGCTTAAATAAGGGTGAAATATACTATTGGCGTGATATAGCCATTGATATGAATGTAGAATCTGGCTGGAAAATTTAATATTTTTGACGTTTTCGCCTAATATCGTGATGAACTAACTTTCTCGAATAAATAAGGGTGAAATATACTATTGGCGTACTA
>NW_016956209.1:0-919 GCF_001483705.2 Eufriesea mexicana
GTATAAAAGTATGGGTGGATGAGCTTATGAACATATGGATGTATGGTTGGACCGACGTATGGTTGGATGGATGTATGGATGGATGTATGGTTGGATATATGGGTGGATGTATGGATGGATGTATGGATGGATGTGTGGCTGGATGTATGGATGCGTGTATGCATGGATGTATGTATGGATGGTTGGTTGTATGTATGGATGTATGTATGGGTGTATGTATGGATGCATGTATGAATGTATGGGTGGAGGTGTGAATCGTCGTATCCACGTATGTGTGGATGTATGTATGGATGTATGTATGTATGGAAGGATGTATGGGTGTATGTATGGATGAACGTATGGATGGTTGTATGGATACCCTTATGGATGTGCGTGGGGATGTATGTATGGATATATGGATGGATGGATGTATAGATCTTTGGATGGATGTATGTATGTATATGTGGATGGATGCATGGGTGGATGTGTGTAATATGGATGTATGTATGTATGGATGCATGGATGGATAGAAGTTTGAACGGATGTACGTATGAATGTATGGATACCAGTATGGAATGTAAATGAATGAATATTTGTATGTATGTATGGATGGATGTATGGATGAATGGTCGTATGGATGTACGAATGTATGGATGTACGGATGAATGGATGTATGGATGTATGGATGTATATCTGTATGTATGTATGGATGGATGGATGTATGAGTGGATGGATGTATGTATGGCTGGATGCATGGATTTATGTGTGGATGCATGTTCGGATGTATTTATGGATGTATGTATGGATGAATGTGTGGTGGTATGCATGGATGTATGGATGTAAGTATGTATGGATGTATGCATGTATGGATGCATGCATGTATGGATGTATGCATGTATGGATGTATGGATGTATGAATGTATGGCCGTAGTTGCGTTAT
>NW_016956210.1:0-4914 GCF_001483705.2 Eufriesea mexicana
GGTCAGGTCAGGTCAGGTCAGGTCACGACAGGCCTCGTCAGTTCAGGTCAGGCAGGTCAGGTCAGGTCAGTCAGGACAGGTCAGGTTAGGTCAGGTCAGGTCAGGTCAGGTAAGCCCGGTTAAAGTCGGGACAGTTCAGGTCAGGTCAGGTAATGTCAGGTCGGGTAAGGTCATATCAGGTAATGTCAGCTCAGGTCAGCTCAGGTCAGGCCAGGTCAGGCCAGGTCAGGTCAGGTCAGGTCAGGTCAGGTCAGATCAGGTCAGCTCAGGTCAGATCAGTCAGGACAGGTCAGGGCAGGTCAGGGCAGGACAAGTCAGGTCAGGTCAGGTCAGGCCAGGTCAGGCCAGGCCAGATCATGTCTGGTCAGGTCAGGTCAGGTAAGCCCGGTTAAAGTCGGGACAGTTCAGGTCAGGTCAGGTAATGTCAGCTCAGGTCAGCTCAGGTCAGGCCAGGTCAGGCCAGGCCAGATCATGTCTGGTCAGGTCAGGTCAGGTAAGCCCGGTTAAAGTCGGGACAGTTCAGGTCAGGTCAGGTAATGTCAGCTCAGGTCAGCTCAGGTCAGGCCAGGTCAGGCCAGGCCAGATCATGTCTGGTCAGGTCAGGTCAGGTAAGCCCGGTTAAAGTCGGGACAGTTCAGGTCAGGTCAGGTAATGTCAGCTCAGGTCAGCTCAGGTCAGGCCAGGTCAGGCCAGGCCAGATCATGTCTGGTCAGGTCAGGTCAGGTAAGCCCGGTTAAAGTCGGGACAGTTCAGGTCAGGTCAGGTAATGTCAGCTCAGGTCAGCTCAGGTCAGGCCAGGTCAGGCCAGGCCAGATCATGTCTGGTCAGGTCAGGTCAGGTAAGCCCGGTTAAAGTCGGGACAGTTCAGGTCAGGTCAGGTAATGTCAGCTCAGGTCAGCTCAGGTCAGGCCAGGTCAGGCCAGGCCAGATCATGTCTGGTCAGGTCAGGTCAGGTAAGCCCGGTTAAAGTCGGGACAGTTCAGGTCAGGTCAGGTAATGTCAGCTCAGGTCAGCTCAGGTCAGGCCAGGTCAGGCCAGGCCAGATCATGTCTGGTCAGGTCAGGTCAGGTAAGCCCGGTTAAAGTCGGGACAGTTCAGGTCAGGTCAGGTAATGTCAGCTCAGGTCAGCTCAGGTCAGGCCAGGTCAGGCCAGGCCAGATCATGTCTGGTCAGGTCAGGTCAGGTAAGCCCGGTTAAAGTCGGGACAGTTCAGGTCAGGTCAGGTAATGTCAGCTCAGGTCAGCTCAGGTCAGGCCAGGTCAGGCCAGGCCAGATCATGTCTGGTCAGGTCAGGTCAGGTAAGCCCGGTTAAAGTCGGGACAGTTCAGGTCAGGTCAGGTAATGTCAGCTCAGGTCAGCTCAGGTCAGGCCAGGTCAGGCCAGGCCAGATCATGTCTGGTCAGGTCAGGTCAGGTAAGCCCGGTTAAAGTCGGGACAGTTCAGGTCAGGTCAGGTAATGTCAGCTCAGGTCAGCTCAGGTCAGGCCAGGTCAGGCCAGGCCAGATCATGTCTGGTCAGGTCAGGTCAGGTAAGCCCGGTTAAAGTCGGGACAGTTCAGGTCAGGTCAGGTAATGTCAGCTCAGGTCAGCTCAGGTCAGGCCAGGTCAGGCCAGGCCAGATCATGTCTGGTCAGGTCAGGTCAGGTAAGCCCGGTTAAAGTCGGGACAGTTCAGGTCAGGTCAGGTAATGTCAGCTCAGGTCAGCTCAGGTCAGGCCAGGTCAGGCCAGGCCAGATCATGTCTGGTCAGGTCAGGTCAGGTAAGCCCGGTTAAAGTCGGGACAGTTCAGGTCAGGTCAGGTAATGTCAGCTCAGGTCAGCTCAGGTCAGGCCAGGTCAGGCCAGGCCAGATCATGTCTGGTCAGGTCAGGTCAGGTAAGCCCGGTTAAAGTCGGGACAGTTCAGGTCAGGTCAGGTAATGTCAGCTCAGGTCAGCTCAGGTCAGGCCAGGTCAGGCCAGGCCAGATCATGTCTGGTCAGGTCAGGTCAGGTAAGCCCGGTTAAAGTCGGGACAGTTCAGGTCAGGTCAGGTAATGTCAGCTCAGGTCAGCTCAGGTCAGGCCAGGTCAGGCCAGGCCAGATCATGTCTGGTCAGGTCAGGTCAGGTAAGCCCGGTTAAAGTCGGGACAGTTCAGGTCAGGTCAGGTAATGTCAGCTCAGGTCAGCTCAGGTCAGGCCAGGTCAGGCCAGGCCAGATCATGTCTGGTCAGGTCAGGTCAGGTAAGCCCGGTTAAAGTCGGGACAGTTCAGGTCAGGTCAGGTAATGTCAGCTCAGGTCAGCTCAGGTCAGGCCAGGTCAGGCCAGGCCAGATCATGTCTGGTCAGGTCAGGTCAGGTAAGCCCGGTTAAAGTCGGGACAGTTCAGGTCAGGTCAGGTAATGTCAGCTCAGGTCAGCTCAGGTCAGGCCAGGTCAGGCCAGGCCAGATCATGTCTGGTCAGGTCAGGTCAGGTAAGCCCGGTTAAAGTCGGGACAGTTCAGGTCAGGTCAGGTAATGTCAGCTCAGGTCAGCTCAGGTCAGGCCAGGTCAGGCCAGGCCAGATCATGTCTGGTCAGGTCAGGTCAGGTAAGCCCGGTTAAAGTCGGGACAGTTCAGGTCAGGTCAGGTAATGTCAGCTCAGGTCAGCTCAGGTCAGGCCAGGTCAGGCCAGGCCAGATCATGTCTGGTCAGGTCAGGTCAGGTAAGCCCGGTTAAAGTCGGGACAGTTCAGGTCAGGTCAGGTAATGTCAGCTCAGGTCAGCTCAGGTCAGGCCAGGTCAGGCCAGGCCAGATCATGTCTGGTCAGGTCAGGTCAGGTAAGCCCGGTTAAAGTCGGGACAGTTCAGGTCAGGTCAGGTAATGTCAGCTCAGGTCAGCTCAGGTCAGGCCAGGTCAGGCCAGGCCAGATCATGTCTGGTCAGGTCAGGTCAGGTAAGCCCGGTTAAAGTCGGGACAGTTCAGGTCAGGTCAGGTAATGTCAGCTCAGGTCAGCTCAGGTCAGGCCAGGTCAGGCCAGGCCAGATCATGTCTGGTCAGGTCAGGTCAGGTAAGCCCGGTTAAAGTCGGGACAGTTCAGGTCAGGTCAGGTAATGTCAGCTCAGGTCAGCTCAGGTCAGGCCAGGTCAGGCCAGGCCAGATCATGTCTGGTCAGGTCAGGTCAGGTAAGCCCGGTTAAAGTCGGGACAGTTCAGGTCAGGTCAGGTAATGTCAGCTCAGGTCAGCTCAGGTCAGGCCAGGTCAGGCCAGGCCAGATCATGTCTGGTCAGGTCAGGTCAGGTAAGCCCGGTTAAAGTCGGGACAGTTCAGGTCAGGTCAGGTAATGTCAGCTCAGGTCAGCTCAGGTCAGGCCAGGTCAGGCCAGGCCAGATCATGTCTGGTCAGGTCAGGTCAGGTAAGCCCGGTTAAAGTCGGGACAGTTCAGGTCAGGTCAGGTAATGTCAGCTCAGGTCAGCTCAGGTCAGGCCAGGTCAGGCCAGGCCAGATCATGTCTGGTCAGGTCAGGTCAGGTAAGCCCGGTTAAAGTCGGGACAGTTCAGGTCAGGTCAGGTAATGTCAGCTCAGGTCAGCTCAGGTCAGGCCAGGTCAGGCCAGGCCAGATCATGTCTGGTCAGGTCAGGTCAGGTAAGCCCGGTTAAAGTCGGGACAGTTCAGGTCAGGTCAGGTAATGTCAGCTCAGGTCAGCTCAGGTCAGGCCAGGTCAGGCCAGGCCAGATCATGTCTGGTCAGGTCAGGTCAGGTAAGCCCGGTTAAAGTCGGGACAGTTCAGGTCAGGTCAGGTAATGTCAGCTCAGGTCAGCTCAGGTCAGGCCAGGTCAGGCCAGGCCAGATCATGTCTGGTCAGGTCAGGTCAGGTAAGCCCGGTTAAAGTCGGGACAGTTCAGGTCAGGTCAGGTAATGTCAGCTCAGGTCAGCTCAGGTCAGGCCAGGTCAGGCCAGGCCAGATCATGTCTGGTCAGGTCAGGTCAGGTAAGCCCGGTTAAAGTCGGGACAGTTCAGGTCAGGTCAGGTAATGTCAGCTCAGGTCAGCTCAGGTCAGGCCAGGTCAGGCCAGGCCAGATCATGTCTGGTCAGGTCAGGTCAGGTAAGCCCGGTTAAAGTCGGGACAGTTCAGGTCAGGTCAGGTAATGTCAGCTCAGGTCAGCTCAGGTCAGGCCAGGTCAGGCCAGGCCAGATCATGTCTGGTCAGGTCAGGTCAGGTAAGCCCGGTTAAAGTCGGGACAGTTCAGGTCAGGTCAGGTAATGTCAGCTCAGGTCAGCTCAGGTCAGGCCAGGTCAGGCCAGGCCAGATCATGTCTGGTCAGGTCAGGTCAGGTAAGCCCGGTTAAAGTCGGGACAGTTCAGGTCAGGTCAGGTAATGTCAGCTCAGGTCAGCTCAGGTCAGGCCAGGTCAGGCCAGGCCAGATCATGTCTGGTCAGGTCAGGTCAGGTAAGCCCGGTTAAAGTCGGGACAGTTCAGGTCAGGTCAGGTAATGTCAGCTCAGGTCAGCTCAGGTCAGGCCAGGTCAGGCCAGGCCAGATCATGTCTGGTCAGGTCAGGTCAGGTAAGCCCGGTTAAAGTCGGGACAGTTCAGGTCAGGTCAGGTAATGTCAGCTCAGGTCAGCTCAGGTCAGGCCAGGTCAGGCCAGGCCAGATCATGTCTGGTCAGGTCAGGTCAGGTAAGCCCGGTTAAAGTCGGGACAGTTCAGGTCAGGTCAGGTAATGTCAGGTCGGGTAAGGTCAGGTCATGTAATGTCAGCTCAGGTCAGCTCAGGTCAGGCCAGGTCAGGCCAGGTCAGGTCAGGGCAAGTCAGGTCAGATCAGGTCAGGTTAGATCAGTCCGGTTAGGTCAGGTCAGGTCGGTTCAGGTAAGGCCGGTAAAAGTCAGGACAGGTCTGGTCAGGTCAGGTAATGTCAGGTCAGGCAAGGTCAGTTCAGGTCAGATCAGGCCAGGCCAGGT
>NW_016956211.1:0-584 GCF_001483705.2 Eufriesea mexicana
AGCTACCTAAGCCGAACCCAAACCATCCGAGAATATCCAAACTTTGCACAAATCAACATAGCGTGCCGATATCGATGTAGCTGGCCTCCCCAGAGCCAAGCAGAATACATTAGCGGAGAGTAGAACGCAGATAACCGTCCAATAGCAGTGTATATCAGAAAGCTCATGGCTGCCCGAACCTAGCCCGAACCAAAAGGACATAGCCAAATATAGCCTATCTCAAACTATCGTGTCGAGAGCGCCATTTCTGCCCTCCCCAGAGTCAAGCAGGACATACTGGAAGACAGTAGTGCGCAGAAATACACCGAGTAGCAGTGTACAGCGTAAAAGTTGATGCTACCCTCACCAAAATTAGCCATGCCCACGTAACCTGTATCATCATAACGTGCCGAGGCCACTATCGATAGCTTTCACAGGGCCAAGCTGAAAATATTAGAGCACTGTAGGGCGCAGAAATCTACCGAACAGATGACTACAACACTATAGTCAAAGCTATCCGCTACTAAACTAAGCAATCGGAACACAAACGAACGTAACGTAACACAAACAAGCGCGTGGCGACCGCGGTTGCTGCCCTCCCTAGA
>NW_016956212.1:0-340 GCF_001483705.2 Eufriesea mexicana
TGCACTGGAATCTGGCTGTAAAGTTCAATTTTATTGACATTTTCGATTAATATCGTGGTGAGCAATCTTGCATGCATAAATAAGGAGGAAAGATTCTTTTGGCAAGCTATAACCATTGCAATGCTATAGAATCTGGACGGAGGAATCAATTTTATTGACATTTTCGAGTAATATTGTGGTGCGCTACCTTTCTTGCATAAGTTAGGGGGAAATATTCTATTGGCGTACTATAGCCGCTGAAATGCTGCAGAATCTGGCTGGAGAATTCGCTTTTATGGACATCCACTTCTAATATTGTGGCGAGCTGCCTTTCTTGCATAAATAAGGAGGAAAGATTTTA
>NW_016956213.1:0-1228 GCF_001483705.2 Eufriesea mexicana
CGCAGGCTAACTAAACCTAACGGGCCGATGCCGCATTTGCTGACCTCCACAGAGCCAAGCAGAACATAATAGTGGACAACGTAGAGCAGAAATCCAACGCATTGCAGTGTAAAGTACAAAAGTCGAAGGCACCCAAACATAACCCTAACAAATCTAACCTAACCAAGCGTAACCCAACGCAACCTAACGCGCCGCGGCCACAGTTTCTGTCCTCCACAGAGCAGAGCAGAACATATTAGGTCACAGTAGAGCGCAGAAATCCACCGAGTAGCCGTGGAGAGCGCAAACGTCGAAGCCACCCTGACCAAACCTGATATAACCTAACCTAGCCAGATGTTGTATAACTAAACCTATCGAGCCGGCACCACCATTGCCGGCCACCACAGAGAGAAGCAGATCATAAGAGAGCACTGCAGAGCGCAGGAATCCACCGAACATAAGTATATCGCACGAATGTCAAAGGTATCCTAGCCAAACACATCCCAACCTCACCTAACCGAACAGAACCTAACACAACCTATCGTGTCAGGACCAATATTTTCAGCCTCCCCAGTGTGGAGCTGTGTATAGTAGAGCGACATAGAGCGCAGATGTCCTCAAAATAGCAGTGCATAGCACCAAAGTCAAAGCGACCCTGTCCAAACGTAACCAATCTTAACATAAGCAAACGTAGCCTAACACAACCTAACGTACCGCGGCCACAATTTCTGGCCACGCCAGAGCAAAGCATGGGATATCAGATCACAGTAGCGAACAGAAATCCCCAGAATGGCAGCTTACAACCCAAAAGGCGAAGTTATGCTGGCCTAATCTAACCAAACATAACATAACCATACGTTGCATTACTCAACCTAACGTGCTTGGACCAACATTTCTGGCCTCCACAGAGCCAAGTAGAGCGCATTAGGGCACAGCGGAGGGCAGAAATCCACCGAATATTGGTGTATGGCACAAAAGTCAAAGCCGTCCTAGCCTAATCTAATCGAACCCACCATAGCCAAACGTAGCCCAACTCCACCTAACCTCCATACATAATTGTTGCTGACCTTCCCTCAAACAAGCAGAATATACTAGAGCGCAGCAGATCACAGACATAGAAAGCGTTGCAGCGCAAAGCACAGGAGTAAAGATAACCTAGCCCAGCCTGGCCAAACATGAACCACCCAAACGTAGCCTAACACAACATAAGGTGCCGATGCCGCTATTGCGCTTTGTAGCTGATCATATC
>NW_016956213.1:1302-3391 GCF_001483705.2 Eufriesea mexicana
CTAGTCTCACGAAACCTAACATGACCAAACGTAGTCTGATCAAACCTAACGCGTCTAGATATCTATTGCTGGCCTCTCCATCACCAAGAAGATCATACAAGAGGAGCGTAAAACGCAGGAATACACATAACGGCAGTGTATAGCAGAAAAGTCAAATATATCCCAACCGCACCAAAACCAACCTAACTTGATGAAACGTAACCTAGCTCAAACTCACCTGTCGGGGCCACTATTGCCGGCCTCCCCTGAGCCGGGCAGAGCATATTAGAGCACAGTAGAGCGCACGAGCCCTCCGGATTGCAGATCACAGCGCAAAAGTCGAAGCTAACCTATCCCGACCTAACCAAACGTAGCCTAACTAAAACTAACGTGCCGAGACTACTATTGCCGGCCTGCGCAGTGCCAAGCAGAAAATACTAGGGCACGGCGGAGATCAGAAATCAGCAGCACTGCAGTACATATCACAAAAGAGAAGGATATCCTGACCTAACCGAACACAACCTAACCTAACCAAACGTAACATAATTCAACCTAACGTGCGGCGACCAATATTGCAGACATCCCCATGGAGAAGCAGATTATGACAGGGCACAGTAGAGCGCAGAAGTCCGTAGAATAGGAGTGTTGGGCACACAAGTCAAAGCCAGTCTAACCTAACAGAACCTAGCCTAACCTTACCAAACGTAATCTAATTCAACCTCACTTTACGCGAACAGTATTGCTGGCATCCACAGAGCCAAGCAAAGCATTATAGGGCGCAAAAATCCATAGAATCGCAATGTATACCAGAACAGTCAAAGCTATCCAAACATAACCCAAACCAACATAGCCTAACGGAACGTAGAGTAACTTAACGTGACTTGCCGCGACCGCTATTGCTGTTCAACCCAGGCCCAAGCATTTCTTACTTGAGCACAATAGAACGCAACAATCCAACAAATAGCAGTGTATATAAGAAGTGCCAACGAAATCCTGACATAGTTTAACCTGACCTAAAATAACCAAATGTAACCTGACTGAACCTAACGTGCCGAGACCATAACTGCTACCCCCTCAAAGCCAGGCAGAGAATACTACAGCACAATAGATCGCAGAAACCCTCCGCATTGCAATGTATAGCGCAAAAGTCGGAGATACCGTGGCGAAACCTAACCTAACGTAACATAACACGAACTATCGTGCTGTCACCACAATTGCTGGCATCCCCAGAGCCAAGCAGAGCATATTAGAGCCATGTATAGAGCAGAAATGCACTGAATAGCCCTGTATAACACAAAAGTCAATGTTATCCTGTTATAACCTAGCCAATCGTGACAGAACCAAACGTAACCTAACTCAAACTAACGTGTCGCGACGATTATCACTGGCCTCCCCAGAGACTGGCAGAGTATGGTGGAGCAACGTAGAGCGCAAAAATTCTCCAAAGAGCAGTGTATGGCGCAAGAGTCAAAGCTACACCGTCCTAACCTCTCCTAACGTAACACAAGCGAACGTAACATAACTTAACCTAACGCGCCGAGACCACTATTGCATGCTTCCTCGGAGTCATGCTGAATACACTAGAGCATAGTAGAGCGCAGAAAGCTACCATGTAGCAGTGTATAGCACGAAAGTCAAAGCTATCCTAACCTAACTTAACATAACTGCACCTAACCAAACACAGAACAGCTAAACCTGACGAGCCGAGACCTCTATTGCTGGCCTCCACAGAGCCAAGCAGAACATGTTAGATCAAAGTGGAGTGCAGATGTCCACCGAATGGCCGTGTACAGCACAGAAATCAAATCTATGCCAACCTAACCTGACATAACCTAACCTAACCTAACCAAACGTAGCGTAACTCAACGTTACGAGCCGATACCACTATTGCTGCGTTTCGCAGAGCCAAGCCGACCAAGCAGAGCATATAAGAGCACAGTAGGGAGCAGGTATCCGACGAGTCGAAGTGTAATCATCATAAGCAAACCGAACCTTCCTAGCCTAACCAATCGTAACCTAACTCAACGTATCGAGTCACGGTCACTAATGCTGCCCACCTCAGAGAGGAAAAGAGTATAGTATGGCAATGTA
Source organism: Eufriesea mexicana (assembly GCF_001483705.2). Classification (NCBI taxonomy): domain Eukaryota; kingdom Metazoa; phylum Arthropoda; class Insecta; order Hymenoptera; family Apidae; genus Eufriesea; species Eufriesea mexicana. Next base: position 3,373 of record NW_016956213.1, read on the forward strand.
AAGCGCAGAAATGCATCGA
>NW_016956214.1:0-481 GCF_001483705.2 Eufriesea mexicana
CTTTGCTCTTGCGCTATAAACTGCTGTTCGCTCGATTGCTGCCTTCTACGTTGCTCTGCTACAAGCAACTTGGCACACCTGAGGCCCACAGTAGCCGCCGTTGCTCGTCATGTTGTGTCAGGGTTCGTGTGGTCACGTTAGGTTAGGATAAGCTTGGTCAAGGCACCACCGACTTTTGTGCTATGCACAGCTACTCGGTGGATTTCCGCGCTCCATTCTGCTCTAGTATCATCTACTTTGCTCTGGGGAGGCCAGCAATATTTGTCTCGGCACGTTAGGTTGAGCTAGGTTACATTTGGTTATGTTTCGATTGGTTACGTTAGGATACGATAGCTTTCACTTTTTTGCTATACACTGCAATTGATTTCTGCGCACTGCATTGCTCTAATATTCTCTGCTTGGCTCCGTGGAGGCCAGAAATTGTGGTCTCGGCAAGGTGTGTTGGGTTTGGCTACATTTGGTTAGATATGCTTAAGGCAGG
>NW_016956215.1:0-671 GCF_001483705.2 Eufriesea mexicana
AAGTGAGGAGGAAAGATCCTTTTGGAGTGCTATTGAGATTGCAATGTCGTTGAATCTGGCTGGAAAATTCAATTTAATTGACATTTTCGACTATTATCGTGGGGAGGTATCTTTCTTGCTAAATAAGCAGGGTAGATTCTATTGGCGTGCTGTAGATATTGCATTCATATAGAGTGTGGTTGCAAAATTCAATTTTATTGACATTTTCGACTTATATCGTGGTGAGATGACATTTTCGCATATATAAGGTGCATAAATCCTATTGGCGTGTTATAGGCATTGCAATGCAATAGAATCTTCCTGGAATATTCAAATCATAAATCCTATTGTCGTGTTATAGGCATTGCAATGCAATAGAATCTTCCTGGAATATTCAATTTTATTGACATTTTCGACTAATTCCGTGGTGAGCTGATACCTTGCATAGGTAAGGAGGAGGATTCTATTGGCGTGCTGTAGGCTTTGCAATGCTATAGAATCTGGCTGGAAAGTTCAATATTATAGACAGTTTAGACTATTATCGTGGTGAGCTATCTTTCTATCCTAAATAAGCAGGGAAAATTCAATTTTATTGACATTTTCGTCTAATATCGTAGTGAGCTGTCTTTCTTGCATATATAAGCAGTTTAGATCCTATTGAGTGGCTATAGATATTGCAATGATATAGAAAG
>NW_016956216.1:0-495 GCF_001483705.2 Eufriesea mexicana
CAATTAGTAGTCAAAAGGATTAGTTTAACTTTTAACGTATGACTGCGGATATCGACGGAAATGGCCTGGTTTAACTTTCACGTACTGTACGTTCGAGAAAAGAAGGCATAGCGTGTTTACATCCTTACGACTGATTAACATCGTTGACACTCCCTTGATCACATGTAGTGACCACTATTAATCGAAAACGGTGAACGATGATCCTTGTTGCGTCTGGAATAGTGCAACTCGCCGGTGGGAGTGAGGGGTCCTAAGGTCCGTTTACGCGGATGCGACAATGTTACTGGGATGCGGCCTACTTTAATTTAATAAAGCTAGATTTGGTTAGGGTTCAACTACTATGCGTGGTTGAAAAGAAGTCATCTGAGAAACTTGTAGGACCCAAACCCCACCAACCGAATCATTCTAACATCATGACAGAAGTAGAGTAAGACGCTTCCCTTATTGGTAGAACTGATCCCTTCCTATTAGCCCGGTCATAGAACACCACGTGAT
>NW_016956217.1:0-962 GCF_001483705.2 Eufriesea mexicana
TCTGGTTACGTATGGTTACGTTACGTTCGGTTATGTTAGGTTAGGGTATCCTCGACTTTTGTGGCCAACACTGACATTGTATGGACGTCTGTCCTCCACTGTGCCCTGTTATACGCCGCTTGCCTCTGGGGACGCCAGTAATAGTGATCGCTGTTGCTTTACGTAACACAAGTCAACCTAACGTGCCAAGACCACAATTGCGTGCGTCTCTAGCGCTAAGCACAAAATATTAGCGCATAGTAGATAGCAAAAATCCACCGAATTGCAGTGTATGGTGCAAAAGTCAAAACTATCCCTTCCTAACATGACCAACCCTCACATAACCAAACGTAAAATATCTCAACACAATGTTCCCAGACCACTATTGCTGTCCTCAGCAGTGACAAGCAGGGAATATCAGAGAACAGTAAAGCCCAGAAATCCACCGAGTAGAAGTGCATAGCCCCAAACGTCAAAGCTCTCCTATCCTAACCGAAGCCAAGGGAGACAAAACCAAGCGTTGCATATTTCAACTTAACGTGCCGAGACCACTATTGCCATCCTCCTCAGAGCGAAGCCAATCATATTACAGTGGAGTAGGGCGCCATAGGATAGCAGTGTGTAGCAGAAAAGCCAAAGCCACTCGCACTTAACCCAAACAAATAGAACCGAGCCAAACGAAGCCTATATCGACACAGCGCGACGCGACCACAGCTGCTGGACTCACCAGCGACAAGCAGAATATACTGGAGCACAGTAGAGCGCAGAAAGCCGGCAAGTAGCACTGTATGGCGCAGAAGTCAAAGGAATCCTGAGCTAACCTGACTCAACCTAGCCAGGCCAAGCGTAAACTATCTAAACATGTCGAGCCGAACCCACTATTGCTGGACTCCCCATAAGGAACATATTACAGGAGTGTTGATTGCAGAAGTGCATATAATGGCAATGAACAGGAGAAAGGTCAAAGATATTCTACCCTATCT
>NW_016956218.1:0-241 GCF_001483705.2 Eufriesea mexicana
TGGAGGAAAGATCCTTTTTGCGTGCTATAGCCGTTGCAATGCTGCAGAATCGGGCTGGAAAGTTCAATTTTATTGATATTTTCGACTAATATCGTGGTGAGCTTACTTTCTTGCATAAATAAGGAGGAAAGGTTCTATTGGCGTGCTGTAGGCATTGTAGACCTATAGAATCTGGATAGGAAATTCAATTTTATAGACATTTTCGACTAATACCGTGGTGAGATAGCTTCCTTGCATACGT
>NW_016956219.1:0-690 GCF_001483705.2 Eufriesea mexicana
TGGATATATGGGTGGTGGTATGAATTGATGTATGCATGTATGTGTGGATGTATGTATGGATGTCCGTATGGATGGATCGACATACGGTTGCATGTATGGATGAACGTATGGATGGTTGTGTGGACATATTTATGGATGTGCCTGGGGATGTATGTATGTATATATGGATTGACGTAGGTATGGATTTTTGGATGGATGTATGGATGGATGGATGGACACATGCATGGTTGTATGAGCGTGGATGGATGCATGGGTGGATGGATGGATGGATGTACGTATGGATGTATGGATGGATGGATAAATGGATGGATGGATGGGTGTATGTATGGATGGTTGGGTGTACGGACGGTGGGATATATGAATGGATGGATCTATCGATAGATGGATATATGGATGGATTATGTTTGGGTGGATGTAAGTACACATGCGTGGATGTGCGGATGGATGTATGTAAGGATGGATGGATGTGTGGATGGATTGAGGTATGAATGTATCAATGGATGTACGCAAGAATGGATGTATGGATGCTGGGATGTATGGATGGATGAATGGATTTATTTATAGGTGTATGGAAGGGCATGTGTATGAATATTTGTATGGACGTATGTGTGGATGTATGTAAGGATATGTATATTCATGAATGTATGGATGTATGTATGGATGTATGTATGGATATATGCCTGCATGAAT
>NW_016956220.1:0-528 GCF_001483705.2 Eufriesea mexicana
TTGAGCACAGTAGCGCGCAGATACCGACGGCATTGCAATGAATAGCCAAATGTCGAGGTTATCGTAACTAAACTTGCCATAACGTAACCTAACCAGACATAATCTAACGTGCCGAAGTCACTATTGCTGGCATCCCCAGAGACAAGCAGAAGATATCAGAACGCGGCAGAGCGCAGAAATCCACTGCATTGCGGTGTATAGCGCAAAAGTCAAACATTTTCCGACGTAGCTTGTCCTACCCAACACAGCAAACGTAGTGATATAACGTGACGAGACCATTATTGCTGGCCTCCCAGAACCAGGCAGAACACATCAGGGCACAGCAGAGCGCAGAAAGCCGTAAAAGAGCAGCGAATAGCACAAATGTCAAAGATAACCTAACCTTACGCTATATATACCCTGACCTAATCTAACTTAAAAAAAACGTGGACTAACTAAACACAGCGTGATGAGACCATTATTGCTGTCCTCCGCAGTGCCGAGCAGAAATGACCAGAGCGCCTTCGAGCGCAGGAATCCAGCGAACAG
>NW_016956221.1:0-592 GCF_001483705.2 Eufriesea mexicana
CTTGCTATAGCCCTCGCAATGCAATAGAATCTGGTTGGAAAGTTCCATTTTATTGACATTTTCGACTAATATTGTGGCAAGTTAACTTGCTTGCATAAATAAGGAAGAAAGATCCTGTGGGCGTGCTATAGGCATTGCAATGCTGTTGAATCTGGAAGGAATATTCAATTTTACTGACATTTTCTACTAATATCGCTGTGAGCTAACTTCCTTGCATAAGTAAGGAGGAAAGATGCATTTTGAGTGCTATGGCCATTGCAATGATATAGATTGTGGCTGGAAAATACAATTCTCTCAACATTATCGACTAATATTGCGGTGAGCTAACTTCCTTGCTTAAGTAAGGAGGAAAGATCCTCTTGGCGTGCTGTAGGCATTTCGATGCTGTAGAATCTGTCTGGGAAGTTCAAGTTTATTGACATTTTCCACTAATATCGTGGTGACCATACTTCCTTGCATAAGTAAGTGGGAATGATACTATTATTGGCGTGCTATAGGCCTTGCACTGCTACAGCATCCAGCAGGAAATTTCAATTTTATTGACATTTCCGACTAATATCGTGGTGAGCCACCTTTCTTGCATAAATAAGGA
>NW_016956222.1:0-236 GCF_001483705.2 Eufriesea mexicana
CTGGAAAATTCAATTTTATTGACATTTTCGACTAATATCGTGGTGAGCCAACTTTCTTGCATACATAAGAATGAATAAATATATTGGCGTGCTGTAGCATATGCAGTGATACTGAATGTGGTTGGAAAATACAAATTTATTGTCATTTTCGACAAATATCATGGTGAGCTATCTTTCCTTCATAAATCAGGGGGATGGATTCAATTGGCTTGCTGCAGTCGTCGCTGTGCTATAGA
>NW_016956223.1:0-1389 GCF_001483705.2 Eufriesea mexicana
TCTAACGCAAACAAACGTAACTTAACATAACTTGCCGCGACCATGGTTGCTGGCATCCACGGGACCCAGCATATTATAGCCGAGCACAGAGAGGGCAGAGTTCCACCGAAAAACTTTGTCTAGCGCGAAAGTCATAGCTATCCAAAACAAATATAGCCTAACCTGCCCAAACAGAACGAAAGCTAACTCAACCAGACGTGCCACGAACACTATTGCTGCCCACCCCATCGCCGAGCAGAACATATTAGAGGAGGGTAGAGCGCAGAAGTCCTCCGAATTGCAGAATCCAGACGAGTGTCAAAGACATCCTAACCTAGCCTGTCATAAACCGATCTAACCAAGCGTAGAATATTTAAGCATAGTACGCCGTGTCTACCATTTCTGGCCTCCCCAGAGCACGGCGGAGATTATTAGATCACAGCAGACCGCCGAAATCCACCGTATAGCAGTGCATATCACAAATGTTAAAGCTATCCCAGCCGAACCTATCCAAATACAACATAGCAGAACGCAACATAACTCAATCAAATTTGCCTGGATCGTTATTTCTGACCTACCCAGAGCAATGCAGAACATATTAGAGCACAGTAGAGCGCAGAGTTCCTCTGAATAGCATTCCATACCACAAAAGTCAAACATATCCTATCCAAACTTAACCTAACCTAACATAACCAAACGAGACTTGAATCACACAAACGTGCCACGACCAACACTGCTGGCCTGCCAGGGACAAGCAGAACACATTACAGAGCAGAGGGACATAGCAATGCACCGAACGGACATAGGAATGCACCGAACATCAGTGTATTGCACAAAAGTTGGAGCTATCCTTTGCTAACTCAAACAAACGTGAAATAACCAAACGTAACCTGACAAAGGATAACCTTCCGAGACCACGATTGCTGTCCTCACCAGAGTCAAACCGAGCACGATAGTCAAGAGTAGTACGCAGAAATCCATATGATCGCAGTGTACATAAGAAATGTCAAAGCAACACAAAGCAAGCCCATGCCAGTTTAAACGAGACACACGCAGCATAACACATACTAACGTGCCACGGCCACAATTCCTTGCATCCCGAGAGCAAAGCAGACCATACCAGAGCGTACTGGAGCGGAGAAATCCACTAAAAATCAGGGAGTGGCGCCAAAGTGAGAACTATCCTATCCTAACCTAAACAATTGCAAGACTACCAAACGTAACTAAACCAAGTGCCACCGCAACCATTGCTGCCCTCCAAATTGCTGCCCTCCCCAGGGCCAAGTAGCATATATTAGAGGAGAGTAGAGCGCAGAAATCTATACAATAGCCGGGTACAACAGATGCGTCAAAGACATCGAAAACTAACCGAACTGACTTAACCTAACCATACGTGACATAGCTCAAAAT
>NW_016956224.1:0-924 GCF_001483705.2 Eufriesea mexicana
CCGAGACGTCCATTGCTGCCCTCCCCAGATACTAGCTGAACATATCAGAGGAGGGTAGAGCGCCGAAATGGATACAATGGCAGTGTATACAACAAAAGTCTAAGACGCCTTGTCCTAACCTAACCAAACATAACATAACAAGACTCACCTTAACTCAACCTAACTTGCCGAGACCACTGTTGCTGGCCTCCCCAGAGCTAAGGAGAATATACTAGATAACAGTAGAGTTCAGAACTCCACCGCATTGCAATGTATAGCACAAGCGTCATGTATACCCTAACCTAACATGGCCTAACAAAACCCAACTAAACGTTGTCTAACAAAACATAACGTGCCGAGAGCAAGATTGCTGGCATCTACAGAAATAAGCAGAGTATATTCGAGCACAGTAGAAAGCTGAAGCTCAACGAATAGCAGTGTATAGCGCAAGAGTCAAAGATACCCTAACCTAACATGGCCATCCTAGCCTAGCCAAACGTAGTGTAACACAACATTATGTGCTGAGTCTACTATTGCTGGCACCCCAGAGCCAAATAGAGCAGATTAGAGGACGGTAGTGCGCAGACATCCACCGAACAGCTGTGTACAGGGCAAAGGGGAAAGCTAAACTATGCCAACCTAGCAATGCGTAACACAGAGAAGCGTAACCTATCTATACCTATCATGCAGAGACCACTATTTCTGTCATCCCCAGTGCCGATAAGAGTGTAGCAGAGCAGCCTAGGGCGCCGAAATCCATCGGTTAGCAGTGTATGGCACAAAAGTGTATGCAAACCTATCCAAACCTAACCACACCTAACGTAAGCGAGCGTAACATAACACAACCTCACGTTCCGGGCCCTCTATTGCTGCACTCCACAGAGCCAAGCAGAGCATATTAGAGGAGAGGAGAGTGCGCAAAACCATAGAATCGCAGTTTATAGT
>NW_016956225.1:0-829 GCF_001483705.2 Eufriesea mexicana
GTGAATAGATCGCCAACCGCCTTCAAACCAATTGCAAGTACAGACATCTACTGGGCAGAAAATCGGTCTATTTAAAATCTAAAATCTGTTATAGCTCGGTGAATAGATGGCCTAACGCCTTCAATCCAATGGCAAGTACAGACATCTACTGGGCAGAAAATCGGTCTATTTAAAATCTAAAATCTGTTATAGCTCGGTGAATAGATGGCCTAACGCCTTCAATCCAATGGCAAGTACAGACATCTACTGGGCAGAAAATCGGTCTATTTAAAATCTAAAATCTGTTATAGCTCGGTGAATAGATGGCCTAACGCCTTCAATCCAATGGCAAGTACAGACATCTACTGGGCAGAAAATAGGTCTATTCAAAATCTAAAACATGTTATGGCTTGGTGAACAGACCGCCTAGCGCCGTCAATCCAATTGCAAGTACAGCCATCTACTTGCCACAGAATAGATCTATCCAAAATCTATAATCTCTTATAGCTTGGTGAATAGGTCGCCTAACGCCTTCAAAACCAATGGCAAGTACAGCCATCTACTTGCCAGAGATTAGGTCTAATCAAAATCTATAACCTCCTACAGCTTGGTGAATAGATCGCCTAACGCCTTCAATCCGATGGCCAATACAGCCATCTACATGCCAGAGAATAAGTCTATTCAAAATCTATAAGCTGCCGCAGCTTGGCCATTAGGTCGCCAAACGCCTCTAATCTAAAGGCAAGTACAGCCATCTAGTTGCCGGAGAATAGGTCTATTCGAAATTTATAACCTGCTATAGCATGGTGAATAGATCGCTTAACGCCTTCAATCCAATGGCAAGTACAGC
>NW_016956226.1:0-638 GCF_001483705.2 Eufriesea mexicana
AAATGTCAATAAATTTGAATTTTCCAGCCAGATTCTACGGCACTGCATTTGCTATAGTACGCCAAAAGGATCTACCCTCCTTACATATGCACGCAAGTAAGCTCACCACAATATTAGTCGAAAATGTCAATAAAATTGAACTTTCCAGCCAGATTCTATAGCATTGCGACGCATTAGCAAGTGAATTGAATCTTTCCTCCATATATATCCAAGAATGTTAGCTCACCACGATGTTAGTCGAAAATGTCAATAAATTTGAACTTTCCAGCCAGATTCTGTAGCATTGCGACGGCTATATCACGCCAATTGAATCTTTCCTCCTTATTTACGAAAGAAAGATAGATCACCATGATATTAGTCGAAAATGTCAAAAAATTTGTATTTTCCAAACACATTCAGTATCACTACAATGGCTATAGCATGCCAATAGAGCTATCCCTCCTTATTTATGCATGAAAGGTGGCTCACCGCGATATTGTTCTAAAAGGTCAGTAAAATTGAATTTTCCTGCCAGAGTCCATTGCATTGCAAAGGCTATTGCACGCCAATAGTATCTCTCCCCCTCACCAATGCATGGAAGTTAGGCCTCCACGATATCAGTCGAAAATGTCAATAAAATTTTATTTTCCAGGAGGATT
>NW_016956227.1:0-231 GCF_001483705.2 Eufriesea mexicana
GGCCCTGGGGATGCCGGTAATTGTGTTCCCAGCGTATTAGGTGGCGATAGGATACGTTTGGACCCGCTGCGTTAGCCACGGTAAGGCTTGTATGGTTTCGACTCTTCTGCTATACACTGCGATTCGATGGATTCCTAACCTCTACTCCCCTCTAATATGTTCTGCTTGGCTCAGTGCAGGTCAGCACTACTGGTCGCGGCTTTTTGGGTCGAGTTAGATTACGTTCGGCTA
>NW_016956228.1:0-887 GCF_001483705.2 Eufriesea mexicana
AGTGTGTAGCAGAAATGTCAATGAAATCCTAGCCGTACCTTCCTAACGTGGCATAACCTGACGAAACATAGACCAACCGAACGTGCCGAGATCACTATCGCTGGCCTCGCCAGAGCCATGCAGAAAATATTGGAACGCAGTAGAGCGCCGTTATCCGCGGACAGCAGTGTATGCCACAAAAGTCTAAACTATCCAATCCTACCCTCACAAAGCGTAACATATTCAAACGCAACATTACTTGACCCAACATGACGAGACCACTATTGCTGGCCTCCACAAGGATAGGCAGAATATACTAGAGCTCAGTAATGGGCAAATACCGGCCGCATTGCAGTGAATAGCACAAATGTCAGGCACACCCTGACCGAAACTGACTTAACCTAACCCCTCCAAACGTAGTGTAATTAAACATGAAGTGAAAAGGACAATATTCCTGGCCATGCCACAGCCAAGTGGTGCATATTAGAGCACATTAGATCTCAGAGATCCACCGAACAGCAGGGTAAGGCACAAAAGCCTATGCAGCGTAGCCTAACATAGCCAAACGTGACATGAACAAACCTACCATAACTAAGCCTAACTTGACGAGCCCGCCACTGCCGTCCTCCACAGGGACAAGGACAATGTACCAGAGCACAGCATAGCGCAGAAACCAACCGCATTGCAGCGAATAGCACAAAGTCCGCAGATAACCTAACTAAACCTGCCCTAACCTAACCTAACGAAACGTATCATAACTCAACATATCGTGCATCGACCACTGCTCCTGGCCTCTCCATAGCCAAGCAGAATGTAGCAGAGCACAGTCGATCACAGGAGTCACCGTATAGCAGTTTAAGGCACAAAAGTCACAGTAGCATATACTAACCTAGCAAAACGTAACATAC
>NW_016956229.1:0-650 GCF_001483705.2 Eufriesea mexicana
CAGAAATGCATAGAGTCGCAGTGCATAGCACAATAGTCGAGGTTACAATATCCTACCATGACCGCACTTAACATAACCTAACGTAGCTTAACTCAACTTATCGTGCTGATACCATTATTGCCTGCCTGGACAGCGCCAAGCGGAATATACTAGACGACAGTGGAACGCATAAGTCCACCGGACAACAGTGTACAACACGTGAGACAAGGCTATCCAAACATAACCCATAGTAACATATCCTAACCAAGCGTAGCATAACTCTACCTAAAGTGCCGAGATCACTATTACTGGCCTCGCCATAGTAGAGCAGAGTACAGTAAATCAATGAAAAGCGCAGAAATCCACCGGACAGCTGCGTTTAGCACAAAAGTGAACTTTATTGTATCCTAACCTATCCAAACTTAATACAACCAAACGTACCTAACGTAACACAACGTGCCTGATCTGTGCCACTATTGCTGGCCTCCACAGAGACAAGCAGAATAAACTATAGGACACTGGAGCGAAGAAAGCAACCAACCTGCAGTGTATAGCACAGAATTCGGAGTTATCCTACACTTACCAAACCTAACCCAACCTAACCAAACGTAGACACACTGGACTTAAGGTGCGGCGACCGCTATTCCCGGCCGTCCCAACGCCGAGCGAAG
>NW_016956230.1:0-653 GCF_001483705.2 Eufriesea mexicana
AGAATCTTTCCTCCTTATTTACGCAAGAAAGTTTGCTCACCACGATATTATTTGAAAATGTCAATAAAATTGAATTTTCCGTGCAGATTCGATATCATTGCGATGGCTACTGCACGCCATTAGAACCTTTCCTCCTTATCTATGCAGCGAAGTTAGGTCACCACGATATTAGCCGAAAATGTCAATGAAATTATGTTTTCCAGCCAGATTCTCTAGCATTGCAATGGAAATAGCACGGCAATAGAATCTTTCGTACTTATTTAAGCAAGAGAGTTACCTCACTCCGATATTATACGAGAATGACAATAAATTTGAATTTTCCAGCCAGTTTCTAATCTACAGCACTGCAACGGGTATAGCGCGCAAATAGAATCTCTCCTCCCTATTTATGCTAGAAAGTTAGCTCCCCACGATATTAGTCGAAAATGTCAATAATGTTGAATTTTCCACACAGATTCTATGGCATGGCAATGGCTATGGCACGCCAATAGAATCTTTCCTCCTTATTTATGCAAGAAAGCTTGCTCACCACGATATTATTTGAAAATGTCAATAAAATTGAATTTTCTACGCAGATTCTATATCATTGTAATGGCCATAGCACGCCAAAAGCATCTTTCCTCCTTATTTATGCAAGGAGGTTAGCTCACCGC